>NC_056732.1:205176530-205471530 GCF_019279795.1 Protopterus annectens | reverse complement strand
AAATTATGATCATTCCTTTGAACAAACGAAGGTTTGTCTCCTAAAATGCCGTACATTTCGGCATTCCCCTTAATAACTCTCCAATTTTTTGATATAATGCTCTGAATACGTTGACTATCAGAATTCATCTCCAATGAACAAACAATACTTGAAGTCGATTTGCTACTAGAATTAATATCCTTGAAAATGGATTTTTCCAAGGATAAACTTAATAATGGTAAATAGTGACTAGTGCGTCTATTGTAAATATCAGTAGCCGTTTGAATGAGGTCTGATTTAGGAAAACCTCTGTTGTGAAACAAAGAAATAATGAAACCAAATTCTTGAAGAACGTCAGAATCCTTTGACGTCATGCGGCTGGCTCTGATAAATTGCCCTTTTGGAATATTCGAAATTACGTGTTTTGGATGCCCACTTTTATAATGAAGGTACCCATTGTTAAAGGTCTTTTTTCTGTGAATACTACTGTGTATCCTCTTTTCTTCAAAGTCCCACCTTAAATTGACATCCAAAAAATTGATGTCAATTCCTTGGCCACCAATGACAAACTTAATATACGAAGAAAAAGAATTAATATCCGTGAGGAAAAAATTAATACACACCTCACTTTTATCAATGATGAAAAACAAGTCGTCTGTAAAACGACAATGAAACAAAATGTGGTACTTTTGTATTAAAAATGGCATAAATTGATGTTCCCACAGTGCCATGACAACATTAGCATATGCAGGAGCAGCTGAAGACCCCATAGCTGCACCTCTTTTCTGTCAGTAATAAATCTGTTCAAAAAGAAAAAAATTGTTCTCTAAAATAATCTCCAAAAATCTACATATCAAAGAAATAGTCCTGTGAGAGAAACCAGAATAAAAATTTGATAAAAAATTCTGTACAGCTTCTATACCATCGTCTTGAGGGATACAGGTGTATAGTGACACCACATCCACAGTTAACACAGTGTGCCGGTTAGGATCAAAACTGAGTGTGGAAAAAAAGTAATTCACCTTTGTTAAAAAATGTCAGGAATCACGAAGAAATGAAGTTTCGTGGATGATGGTAGGACCTAGTAAGGCATCAATAACTAATGCCAACCCTTCTGTAATAGAATGAGAAGAGGAAACAATAGGTCTAAAAGGTGGATTATCAAGGGATTTGTGAGTTTTTGGGATCCCAAAAAGGACCCCTATACGTGGCTCGTCAATGACACAAAATTCATATAATTCGCAACTAATGTCACCCTCCATGAGGGCTTCATATAAGTATGAATGTATGGAACGTTGGCGTTTATGAATATCAAAGAGCGAGATAGTCTCATACTCATCACTGTTGTTCAAAAGTTTCAAAATCCCTTCTATGTAAGAATCTTTTTTCATAATGACAATGTTGTTACCCTTATCACTCTTCATAAACCTTACTTTGTTACCCATAGCTTGTAAGTTTTTTAAAGCTATAAATTCAGAAGGTGAAAGATTTTGATCAAATTTGTAGGTGTTATGCAACAAAAAATCAACATCCTGTAAGCAGTTTTCTTCAAAAATTCTTAAAGTATAGTGTAATTTTGGACAAAAATTAGATGGCTTAATAAACACTTGATTAGATGTAGTAACATCATGTAATAAATAGTGTAAATTGAGTTTCCTGACATACTTTTTGATATCAATGACAGTTTTCACATAATTAGCCCTTGATTGTGGAACGAAGTTCAACCCAAGCTTTAAAACATTAATTTCATCAGATGAAAACACATGATCAGTCAAGTTTATTACACTAAAATAACTGTGTTCATATTCTAAGTTTCGTCCCCCGACGATTGGGAATTCAAAAAAGTCCGACTCCTGGTCAGAACAGTTTTGTTGAAACTTGATGTTTCTTGTTGGAAAAAGAAGAAGGAACCACAATGTGACCTGATGTAGAACTCTGGTTAGGAATATGTTTTGGTTTGGTGACCACATTGTTGTCAATAGCAGCCAAAAAATTACTACTATCAGTTGCAGAAATAGGATCTACATCCAAACCATGAGAGACACATTCACCACAATTGTTAGGCGATTTTTTACTCTGATTGTGACTCTCTGCAATGATAGGATCAGGTTAATTTGTTACAACAGAAACCAAAGTACGCTTGACAGTGCTACCTAACCGTTTGTTACCACTTCCAACTTGCACCTTGCTACCCACATTGGTAGTTGATTGGAAGCCAGTTTGGTGGTTCACATTGTGACCTCTGTTGTTTTTGTTAGAGGGAACAAAATTAGAATACACAGAATCGTTCTCATAAGCGTGAATGTCCCGCAGCAGTTTGTTATGTTTTCTCTTAATGTTATCGGCTGAAGTTTGTTCTAATTCCTGAATTATGGTGTCGAAAAACTCTCCAAAAACACTTTCATCAAATTGCTCCTTAAAAAATGACTCTAGAATGACAATTTTATTTTTTAACAACTCTAGTTTTCTCACGTTATTATCAACAAGTAACTTTAAGAAACTTAGACCCGCTTCGTTGAAAAAGCCGGTCAAATTTTTGAAGAAAGGATCTCCATAATGAACTCCGTTGGGGCATTTAAAAAAACGCAACCCCTTCGGAACAATCTGTAGTTCGAGACAACGTGAGAAGTAACAATTTTCTAGATGAATAGAATTGTACCTTTGTAACAGTTTACAAAACTGTTCACGTTTGTCCTGAAAGTCGCGATGCCATGGTGCCTTTTTTAATCCTTCATGTTGACCAAATGTACCAAACAGGTTTTCTGCACGGTCGAAAAAGTGACTCAAGGTCGCCCGACCAATGATGCGTTGATTAGTAGTACCCAGATTCTTCGCTACAGGAGGTGGATTGTCTAAGCAAATAACAGTATCTAGTTCCTGAAAGAACCCGACAGTCTACGGACGAAAGCGGTAAATAAAGTGCAGTACGCTATTTCTGTTGAGTTATTTCAGCTGCTTGTTGCTTTGATGAGGGCAAAATGTTTCACACTGCCTACATTGACCTGGCCAAGGCATTTGACACAATACCCCACTCAAGCATTGGTTGACAAACTCAAGAGGTTAGGTGTAAACCTTTATGTTGTCTGGTGGATACCTAGCTCGATCATAAGAAGACTGTTTTTAAACACCTACATGCATGTGTATTTGCAAATGTATATATAAATGTGTGTCTATTTTACATGTAACACACACGCGCCCACACTTACATATATATATATATATATATATATATATATATATATATGTATATATACACACATATCGCCCCATACAGTACTGACGGACAGATGCAGCTCCTAAATGCTTTATCCTAGGCATGGCTCCACTCAAATTACTTATGGTATGACCCCAGTTATTCTCATTAGTGGTAATATGTAATTATCAACCATTGGACATGTAAGGCCAATCTATAACCAAATAGGACAGATTATTTCAAACACAAAAAAGGGAAATTAGCTAGATAAAATGGCCTGCAGTAGCAGGTAGCCTAGTACTTACCTTACCGATGAACTTATAATCTTACATTTCAGATGCACATACAAAAATGCATAAAACAAAACTCAGCAAAAACTTGCAATGCTTTAGAGATCCAAAAACTCTCTCACCAACACAACTACAGTTACACTCTCCACTAATTAACACCTCCCCTCACTAGTTTATGGAGAATGCATTCCTACTAACTTCCAGTCAGCATAAAAAGCAAAATTTGAGCAATGCTATAATAAGGTGGCTAAATTATAAGCAATGCCCCCTTTAAAACCCAGAACTGTGTAGCACTGAAAGCCTAAATTGGTTAGAACTAAACCCATCGACTAACGTATACGGAGCTTCTTCACACCTACAACATTAGCCAGCAATCACCTGCTTGTCCAGTACTAAATAATACTATGATTCAGTGAGGAAAACCCTTTCTGTCCACAGCCCTATCAAATCTGCAGACCATGATCTATATTTATACCATGTTGCTAAGGACTGGGCAGGAGCGGCCTTAGGTCGACTGGTGCCCTAGGCAAAAGGGCTCCATGGCGCTCCCCACCCCACCACCTGGTGCCCCCATCATGGTCTACTTACATCAAATAAACACTGAAAAAGTACCCCTGCTACAGCGGTGCCCTAGGCGGCCACCTATTTGGCCTATGCCTAAGGCCGGCTATGGGCTTGGGGACTCCTTATCTATATCCATCAGATCAATACCCTCCCTCCAGTCCTTCAAAACCATTCAGAAGTACTTTTTAGCCAAAATCTGTCTCAGTTTTTGCCCAACCTCAGGATAATGATATTCCTAAATATGAACAACTTTCTAATCATACCTTACACTTCCTGACTCGCCATTTTCACTCACTTCCTAACTTTGTCTAGATAAAAATGGATAACTACCCAGTTAGACTTTCCCGGTAGTCAGAAGTCAGTAAACAAATATCATGTTTGACCTTGTCCTTACAAATGTTTCCCCTGCGTACACCCCACTAATATAATATAATATAATATAATATAATATAATATAATATAATATAATATAATATAATATAATATAATATAATATACAACTTGTAATTGCAACAGCTGCCCAACTGAAAACCAAGAAAAAAATTACACCAGATAATGAAATCTTTGGAGATAAATGGCTACCCATACTACAATAAAAATTATCAAATTGAAAAAATATGAAAGCAATATTACTGGTCATTAACTACTTCATACTGCTTAACTCTCCCTGATTTTGCCTCATGTTATTACCCTTCTTATAAAATGTTTTGATTTTCTGGTAAATCACTGAAGGTTACAGTCTGTAATGTCAAACATTACAGTTTCATACCTAGTCTTTAGGAAATCCATGTTCAAAATCTGGTTGTTCTCCAACTAACGAGAATTAGGGTAATTAAAAGTTATACATGATTTTGGAGTTGTAAAGACTCTGGTAGTCATTAATCTATTATACACCTATGAATATACTAGTTTTGCACAAAACATGGCACAACAATACACTGAATGCATCAGTCATATTTATTTCTTCCTAAAACATGTATTCCAAATTCAAGATTTGACATAAATAATGAAAGACAATTTAAATAACCTCATACATAAAAACTTACAACTAACGTGTAGCATCCTTCACTAGGCTTGTAAGCATGCACCAGAATGTCTCACTGAAACCATCTATGTTCTTGTGTGAAGTGCACCATTGCTTCCTTTGAGACAGCAGGAAAACCTACCCAGTATTGAAGCAATAAAACATGGTCATAATCACTTTCACATACAGCACCAGGAGGTAAAGTGACAACTCTGGTTTCACAACCCCTCAACAAAACTAATTCTGAACTTATTGTCACTATCCACAAAAGAAAAAGACAATACATTCTGTATAAAAATACACAACTAATAAGCCACACTAACTCCTTCAAAAATGAATGGATCTGCTTAGTAGGGCTAAAATCATGCAGAGCAAAGCAAAAAGAACACGGTAAACTTCAGAGAAAACCATACTACCAAGTAATCAGTGAACAAATATCCAGTTAGCAATGGAGATAACACCCCTCCATTAACACAAACACACAGTGAAAGTACTGCACACTCATAGTGCAGGAAAGCTAGCAACCTGGAAAGAATTAATACAACATGACAAACCATAAAGACAACATAAGTTACAGTAGCTACAGCATGTCTAACAGTAGATACAACATCAGATATAGATAGTGATATTATTAACATAGAACCTGAGTATTAATTTAAATTTGTAAAGGGGAAATAATTCTATATTTATAACACATATAGTGACAGAGATAAAATAACTGGAATTGAGATATTTAGAAAAGGGTAGGAGCAAACTACACAGGAAAAAATAGGAATTGTGGGAATAATATGTACAATGTACAAGGGAGGAATGAGGTTTAAAGGTGGCAGGACTTAAATGAGCTTTGTAATGTCTGACTGAAACATATTGGGTAGATTATAAGTGCTGTATAATGTTTGCAACTGGCAGTGTATCAGTATGGATTGTGATGTAAAATGCTTCCAACTAGGATTGTGCAGGTCTGGTTTGTTTTCATTTGTATAAATGCATGATTGCCTATATTGTAAATGACGGTTTAATAAAGATGTTTCTTGTTAAAAGAAAAAAGAAAAAAGGGCAGAACTTGAATAATTTATGCAATGTTATGTAATTGTAGGTTATTCCTCTTTTAGGAAGCCTGGACTAAACTACTATTGTTCAATTTAAATGCTCTGGAACTTAGAAAATTGCTACATTGTTTACATGACTAATTTTATTTTATTTTATTCTACCATTTTAAATCAGTTGTAATTTAAGTGTATACTTTGTTTCCATCATTATACATTTTTTTCTTATTATTGTTTGTTTTTCTGGCTCTCTTTTTTCAACTTTATTCAAAATTATGTGTAATAACAATACTAATTATACAATTATATATATTTTTATTGATAGTTTTTAGGGTTCTTGTACACAGATCTGAAGAAGTCTAGAAGGACGAAAGCGAACTTTGTTAACAATAGGTTATGAAAATAGAATACGATTTTTACAATTGATTTTTTTACATGCAAAGTGTCTATGTATATATTTATATATATTTTTTTGATTGCCAAATGGGCTAAGGTTGATATATTTCCAGCCATGTAATATATTGTCTTGGATAAAATTACAGACTTAATAATCTACTTAATAATCTGATAAGAGGTACCATATCACTATAAATTTCATTTAAAGTACATAAGGGTTATATTATTATGACAGCTACTAAGTAGGGCAGGACCAGCTCGAATGTCACACTGATGGGGGAAGGGATGTGGATTTAGCATGTGTACCAATAACACTTTGTTTTACAGCACACAATAAACCACTCCCTTTCCTGATAAACAGTATATATATATATATATATATATATATATATATATATTTAGAAAGCTTGTGAGAAAACTATTACTCTATTTTTGTTTTACTTGCATCGCTTGCCTGTGTACTTAATAAAGGATTTTCGACAGGAAACAGACTGCCTGCCTTACTTTCTATTACTTTCAAATACTTAGTAATTCTGTACACTTATACATTTTTTATTTATTTAATTGTTTTTGACTTAAGATGAATTTAAGCCTGCTACTTCTACTACTTTTGTCTGATCTGATTAATATACAGTGATTAACTAGCGATATATGGACTGAAAATCTTCCACACAGGGAAGTTTCTTACACTGTTTTGTAATGTTAGGTTATATGACATATAGCAACATATGTGAAGTAAAATGTTTGTTAATTATAGTCTGACTATTTGTATATGAATGTAAATTTCCCTATGTCACAATAAAGGTGTTTGGCAAAAAAAGAAAAAAGGAAAAAAAGAAAAATCATAATACAGATAATATCACTGTCCAAGAGACAGGCTGAATAATTAATGGAGATTGTATTTATGATAACAGGAGATCATGAGTGTTGTCATGTATGTGTGACCTGCATTGGATAAACATAATCCTATCAGAAAGTAATGTCAGTACAAATACACATAGCAATGACATGGAATAATAACTGGTAATTAAGGTATAAGTAATGCTAGATAAGGAATGCCAGCATGTGCCGAGTAAAAAAGGTCCTGCCTAAGTACTCAAAATGCAAGTACAGCAGGAGAAGTACCATACCTGCATATGCCTTGCATGTATAGAATGGCAACATTGTTGCACAAAATATAATTGCAACAGTGAAACTACATGATAATGACGATGATGTAGAGGAAGTTAAATGCATGCCATGTATATGTGCAGCATATATCATCAGGTTTAAAGGGGAAGAGAGGTGGACAACAGAGAGCCACATCAGTAAGGACATGCAAACAGAGGAAATTAGGCACACAGTAAAGCTGGGCAACTGTATTTAAAGAGAAACATTGCATAGGATATGTTCTCCAAATAGAGTGGTGTGGAAGCCCACCCAAGCTACAGTGAAGCAAATGGCTAATGTACATCACATGGGTAGACAGTATAGCTGATGGCTCTAAACATGTCTGTGTACAAATTACTCAAACACAGTAATGTGCAGCTGTTAAACATCAAGAAGCATAGGTGCACAACATAACATTCATTATCCCATGCACATATATACCATCATGCCAACATAATAGAATATACATAACAAACACCCTGACTGATATATACTGATATATATACATACATATAAATATATATATATATATATATATATATATATATATATATATATATATATATATATATATATATATATATATATATATATATATATATATATATATATATATATATATATATATATATATATATATATATATATATATATATATATATATATATATATATATATATATATATATACACACACACACACACACACACACACACACACACACACACACACACATTTATATATACATATTTATATATACACACACACACACACACACATATATATATATATATATATATATATATATATATATATATATATATATAAAACACAGTCTATGTGCATGACTGAGCAAAGGATAATCCTATACATAAAAATGGAAGAACTAAATGCACATAGTTCCAATGTGCAACACCATTTCTGTCTTAATCATACTACATTCAGAGACGTACATGTATGCAAATTATTGCATATCAGCACCAAATGCCTAAATACGGGCATCTATGCCTGGTATGATTGTGCATGTTGTAATATAACATAGAATGGCAATCAAGGCATTCAGGAATTACAATAAATAAAGGATCAACTACACTGTATATACAGTGATGAAAAAATGACTGTTTATGCATTATGTGAAGGATAACTACCCATAAAAAGCATTCACACTAATGTGATGCAACATGACATAATATGAACCACTACAAGCCACAAAGAAAGCTATTGTGCCAGTTTGACAACATGACACCACTATGTTACACACATCACAAGGGCAAGGGCCAGTCATATTGTTGAACAGACATAAGACAAGATCAACTAAAAGAGAAATGAGTGCAATGCATAGACATAGATAACGTGTAAATAAAAGAAATATACCCATCTCACTGTGTTATGTGTGAACTGTGTGAATAATGCATTTGCTGAGTTTCTGTCATCCCACCCATGTATACAGTGGAATGATACAAGCACAACAATTGTGTCTCACTTGCATCATGTTAGCTGCTACAGTCAGACCTGTCACATACAAGGCCACAGTGTATTGTACATGGTATTATGCTGCACTGCATGCATAGTAGAATATGCATACACACACAGGTAAGGTGTAGCACGCCTGCCCTTATGAAGCAATGTACTCATTAAGTACAACACATCATGTAAATTTAATTGTTTAATGCATGTATACTGTATTAATGTGTGTCACAATTCGGGTGCACCTAATACCACCTATGACACAATATCTGCAGCTTATGGTCGGAAATATATTAGCTATGCATGACAATAATATGCTATGTCTGCAAAACTGTGCCTATCATTACACTTTGCAATATTGCAAACACCATGGTGGCAGCACTACATAACTGGATCACAAAGACAATACTTACATTCCTGAGGGCCCACCCTAATTGGGTTGAACATCACAAATGATCTTATGAGCAGTCTCCTGGAAGGAGTCACACATGGCCTAGGGCCATGCCCTGAAAAAAATTCTCCATCATGTCCTTCATCTGCCTTTGGAAGATGTCCGTCATCACCACCTGGATTTGAGCTTGTAAATTATCTCCATGTTGTGGTAGTTGACATCTCCTACAGCAAGCAGTAGGAACAATGGTGGCAAGTGCAGGTCCTGGTCTGTTGTCATCATCGATCCCATCATCCTTCTGATCCTCTCAGTCTGATTCACCTGGCAGGGCTCTGACACATCATCTTCTTCATCATTCAGTAGGACAGCTGCCATGGGTCCCATTCTATGTCAAGTCAAGAGTAAGCACACACAAAAAATACAAAATCCTTGTTTACCGAAACAGTTTATTATATCACATTACAGTAATGTATGACCTTATGCAACTGGATCACCATATGTGATGAAAGGCATTTCAATACAAAGCAAATATAAAAAACATCGTCCATCATACATCAGTCATGTGTCATTGAGGTGGCAATAGAAGACTTAAGATCAAGTGTAACTGTGGTTAATGTGCAACTAAGGTGTCATTTGGACATCTCTGGAATAACAGATGTTTCTTAATATATAGTAAGAAGAACAAGCAGTAGTACAACTATATGCAAATGAGATGAGTAATGCAGCATGGTCAATGGCTTACATAACATCAGAGTATTGGAATGCAGTACAACACTTTAGAAAACTTGACAATCACAATCAAAGATACAACATGCAATATCTACCAATTTAGTTCATGCTACACAGTGTTTATCAAGTACAGTATCACTGTCACTGTATTTGTAGTTACTCTTATCCATGTAGCTGATCGATTCAAACAGTGTAATGCTTATTAGTAAGTATTTAACATCTAGATAGACAAGAATAACAGGATGGGTTTGTGCAAAACAACTGTAGAAAAAGGATAGCAATTTTATATTAAACAATCCATCACAGTTGTTTACTACAAAAGTATATGCTTAAATAGTCTGCCAATCTCATCATGAAAGTTGAAACAGCAGACAATCATTCAGCAATAGAATAGAAGGCTATGCACAATATAACAGTCAATGAGAACCACTGCTAGATATACAAGTTTGCCATCGCCTGCTTTTCAAAAAGAGGTAACATAGTCAACTTACATGTAAAATAGTCCACATAAAAATACTATGGCAGTTACACAGATAGATCTGCCATTTATTTTGTGCATAAATAAATAATTCAATAAACATTTTCTCAAAAATACCCTGCATGTAACTCAAAATGTGAAATTTTAAATTAAATCTATAATGTTATTCACATTAAATCAATAATTATTGCAGTTACCTTGCAGGCGCATTCTGGTAGTCTTGCATTAATATTAGTATGCCTGATTCCTCAAGCAAAAGCAGCTTTTTGACAATGTTATGATTGCTTCTAGGGAAATTAATGTCTACAGTTAAAACATCTAACTCTGTTCCTCCAGTGCTTTTCAAGCCTGTGCATCTGCTCAATGCACAGGGGCTTGATTCCTGGCTCTGCCCTCATCACCTGCAAAAAGGAAAAAAGAAGTATTACTAGCATGGAGGGATTCTGTCACTTGAATATATATTGGGAGCGATGTAAAAAGTAAGAGTGTAGAATACTGGGTATCACATGTCCTATCACCTTGACCTGGCATACAAATTGTTATTTTGCACATTCAGTCATTGCTGTGTCACTGTCAATCCTTCACACATAAGGAGTAATGTCTACAAGCTGTAGGAACAGGGATTTAAACCTAAGTGTACACTCCAACCCTGACACCTACCTGCCTAGCCAATCCATCTTAGCTTTGATTACACTTATTTTTGTAGATTAGATAGATGAACCGTATGACTATGCAGGGAAGATTCAAAAATCCTAATCATAAATATCAGGACCAGTAAAATAAAAGGCAAACTTCAAACATGTACTCAGTATTTGAAATGCATCACCATGCAGTCCTGACTGTATGTCAACACACTGCTCACAGCACTAACAAAAAGCTGCAACAATGCAGCATTCAGAGTCTTGGGCATTGCAATAGAATCTATGTATGCACTTGACACACGAACATAGAAGGACATGTTCATCACTGTTGGAACTTACATCACCATTTCATTTAATTAGGTGGGCAGTAAGTGTTAAAATATAATGGACTATATTGTGCCATTAAATGTGTACAGGTAAATTATATATGTATTGGCAATAAGATACACATAAAACCATAGCGATAGAGCTGGCATGTTTCCAAAATCATTGTGGATTACAGAGATATTCAGAGTCATCCAGGAAGTTAGCACTATAAGAGTTATTTTGCCTCAAGTCATACCAGATGTTTAAAAAAGTTATACAGCATAACTGAACAAGTATCAGCCATGTCTGTTCTTAATCAGTCATTACTGAAATATCAAAATAGCATCAATGATTCAAACTCACATTCATCCCTGAGATATTCATATTGGACTATTGTTTAATGAGTTAAGCTAAGAGACAGAAACATCACTCCCACCATACAGAATTACTAAGGGATGGTTCTAGAATGTTACAGATAACAGACATATGTAGATATCTGAGATCTAAGTGCTATACGGGTTACTGTACCTTGTTCTTACTAAAACTATACTGCATAACTGAACAAGCAATTACCTCACACATCTGCTTTTAAATCATAAATACATAAATATCAAAATCAAAGCCAACCAGGACTCGAACACAGATGCATCTATGAGACATTCACATTTGCCTAGAGCTTAACGGGTTGAACTTAGAGACAGCACAATACTAGCCGCATACAGCTTTATTTCTATGGCAAAACAACGGATTCCATCATATACTGTAGCTGTACTATGTCTCAGTGTTTAACTGTTTTATAGGGCCAGATTCCAAAAACTAGTTGCAAACAGCACAGCATGCCAATGGAAAATATCAGCTCACCAGTTGCAGATGCAATTTCATAAAATACACTGCAAGCAGTCTGAGTACTTAATTATTCAACATAGAATAATTACAGATTCTGGGCATGCCCATTGTATACAAGAAAATATTGTGGACACCCAACACAACTTAAATGCAACAAACTGCAATACCAGCTCTGTTTCTGAAATCCTTGGTGAATGCCATGCCACAATGCAAGGAAACAAAGCTATTCCTATCATATCCTATGGAATCCATAACAGTACAGACCAAATAAAAATGCTACCTGCCATGAATGAACTGCAATATGCTGCAGTCCTGCAGGCTATGGAGGAGGGTCTGGCTTTGCATCCTAACAGGCAGCCAGCTAAACAGAGAGCCAGGCTACAACTAAGCCAACCCTCAGATCAAGAAATCATTGACAGATACCATCTAAACAGACAGCTGGTGCAGGTTGTGTGCAACAGGTGTGCCCCACACATATCTGTGTGATAATTGTTAGGCAACCCCCATATCTCTTGAAACAAATCTGTGTCTGAGCCTTAGTGTACAGGCATCCAGGACATTCCAACAATGCATGGGAGATACTGTAGGAGTTTCACAGACATCTGCCAGTTGTATCCTCACACAATTCCTGACAACTGTGTGCATACAAAGTAGATGAATATATACATGTTCCAAGTACCCCCATGGAGCAGCAAACTGTCATACACCATTTCTGTAACATCACAAACTTCCCCCATGTTCTTGGTGAAATAGAATCCACACATTCTTATTAAGATCACCATGCACCCAGAAGCAGAAAGATAATATCAATAAAAAGGGGTGGCCTTCCCTGAACTGCCAGGTGATGTTCACAGTAGATGGCAGTATAACAAACATCATGACGACACACCCCAGGACTGTCCATGATGCTGCTATAGAGAGAAAAAGTTGTCTCAGGGCTGCAGTCCAGCAAGGTAAAATACCTGAGGGACTACTACTAGGTAAGTACAGGGACACAGCTACGATGTAAGGGAAATACATCCTTGTCAACATTATTCATGATGACAACATATGTGTTTTCCCTCCACACAACAGGTGACTGTGGGTATCCATTCTAGCCATAGCTAATGACCCCATACACAGAACCTTCCAATCCTGCAGAGGAGACCTTCAATAGAATGCATGCAACAAGACAAAATACCATAGAGCATGTCATTGGTGTACTGAAAGCCAGGTTCAGATGTCTGGACTCTTCCGGGCGTGCACTGCAATACACACCTGAAAAGACAGCACAGATGATTACTGTGTGTGCTTTGCTATACACTATGATAACAACAATTCATGGCAGTCTTCCTGCTGCAGGTGTGAGTGAACTACCCCAAGAACCCCAGATGTCTGAAGATGGCATCCTGCAGCTATCAGAAGATGAGCAGGAGGACACAGAGGACAGAAGAAACAGGTGTGAGTGACAGAGGGAGTGACCACCAGTCCAGGCGCCAGACACAGCAGCATCTGACACACACCTTTGAGTCATGACAAGTCATGCATACATAGTACACACATTAAACATTGATCATCAGGTGTTGCCCCACCAGAGCAGCACAGATTGTATCTAATGACAATTACCCAGTAGATGTACACACTGAACATCAAACAACATAATTCTAACATACAACAGTACAAACATATACAAATCATACAAATCTAGCACAACACAGACTATCAACTCCAGCCACAAGTGACACAGATATGCGTACAAACTCATAGTGATGTATGTGTGTATGGTAGATAACAATGGACATACCTCTGTGAAACCCATTCCTATCTATCCACTATCAAAAGATGCAAGCAGGAAACCAAAGTAGGACATATTGCTGAGCTATTGTAAATATCACAATCAACATCTATCAATGTAAAGTATGAATAAAGCTTAATGTACTAAATGGAGTCATGGTTAGTAAGAATGTCAGACTCCTGTGGTATCAGACATCACTACAACCACAGACAGATGACATTGTCAGTGGTCTGCACAGCAACCATCATAGTCACAGGGTAAGCCTAATGCTACAGGACATAATGGATCAACTGTCAGTGTTACTCTAACACAGTCTAGGGCGCCCATACAGATGGCTAACACCACTGCCCTGACTGCCCCTAACATGTATGGAAACAGTCTGCCCAGTTTACTCAAGAGATGAGACTAATGGGGTAATGCCAGCTGTGGAAACACTGTGGAAAGGAGCATGAGTGTGAGATGGCTGTTTGGACGTATCTGCTGGGACAACACTGGATTGGTCAGCAGTAGATGTGTGTGCATATTGCAGCAGAAACAATAATGCCAAATGTGCAAGGGTTGGTCTGCTGAGAGGGGGCCTGTCTCTCCTACATGGCATTAGGCTATGTGCAGTCATGGCATGCAGAACACTGCTCATATGATGGCAAAGCTGTAACTACGGATTCAATGGACTGTATCACAGGTAACATGCTTTCATTCTGTGCAGCCAGTGCCACCATGACCTCATCGTGTCTGTGTTCCTGTCCTTCATGCAAACACCGAGCTGGTGTGCAACATGATCAGCTTCATGGGCCAAGTACATGAATGTCAGATCCATGACATCAGTGGAAACATCCATGTGCCTGTAAGAATAGATGGGCACCCACTGACATGTGTCCATGCACACCAGCTACACGCCTATGTCTACTGTGCTGTCAGCAGCAGACTCAACATGTGGCTATGGTCCCCAGGCCTCATCCTGTCCACCATCTGATGTCTCTACATTGTCAGAATGGTTGGACAAGTTTTCCTTCACATCTGAGGCTACAGCCTCATCCACATGACTGTCACCATCTTGGCCAGACTGTATCATCAAATCTATGTTCGATGTGCCGGGGGTCATGCTAACATACTGAGACACATGAAATCTTACATCAGGATCAGTGGATCGGCTAATGGAGGATGAAGGCAGTGGAAGTTCTAAAAGAAGAGGCAAATGACACAGGTCAGGAAAATGTGCTTATATCACATACTGGATATCATTACTGACATATGACTTACCAGAAGGTCTTGTCCGGGCATAGCCCATGGAACCTGTATAACAGGGAGTTGACAATTATGTTACATATGCAACATATGTGACATACATGAGGAATACATGCATAACACACATCTGACATGTTCTACTGCCAATCTGTCACTGGAGGTGAAGGCTGAAATGCAACTGTTGTGGGGAAACAAAGGCATCACGACAGCATTAATAATCACATACTTGCTAGCATGTACCATTCCAATTGAGGTAAAATTCACAATAGGTAATACATACACATACCAGTTGGTTGTGGCTGAGATGCTGATGGTGGGTGTCCTATGCAGGGGTAGAATGGTACAGTATTAATAGAGGACAACAAGTGGTGTAACAGCAATGACATGTATGAAACATTGTTAATATCATACCAGTGACACATTCCTGATGTGGTGTGTTTGTCTATCATAATGCCAATCCTGCAGTCAGAAAATATAGACAAAGCAAACACATTCATGTATGCAGGCAGTGGTATAGGTACATGATGACATATACAACACACTAACAAGTTATGGTGATGCTCATATGACATACAGTCCTGTTGACTGGATGACCCTGTGTAGAAAAACAGTGACATTTATTTCATACAACACAGTTATGCTGCACAGTACTGCATGGTGGGGAACCATACCTGGTCTATCTGTAGGTGTACCTGCACAGCTCATGTCCCCAGAAGATGTACCTGTAGTTTACAATGTCAAAGAAATATAAAGATGACAGTATACAGCACTGGCATGACAGGAGGCAGGGGGAATAACAGGTAATGGTCACAGTAACGGTATATGGAGATACTCAACTGCCATGTCCTACTGTTGTGCAGAAGTGGATGAACCTGTGTAAATAAATGCAGGCAACATTACTCATGTTGGGTGTACTGTTATGTATGTACTGAAGTTGTATGGCAACATGTCATTGCACTTATGTTGACCATCATCACCCTGTGTGGACCCATGTGCATGATGCAATTCTGCTGCTGCAACAGAAAAATGACAATATATGAATATGCATGCAACAGCAATATGTACTGAGTTACTATATGCATCAATGTTATGCAAAGCAACACATACATGTGCGGCCCAGAACACCTACTTCTATCCCACCCCCGGTTAAGTGGCACTCCCTGCTGGCTGTATGCAGTTATATGAGAAACTGTATGAGCTCATCAGGGGCTGACAATGGTGGGCCACCACTCGTGGCATCCATAAATCTCTCTCACTGGCATGCCCTGTTGGCTGCCTGTAGCATCATGTGAAACCACCATCGGCGACAAGCCTCCTGGGATCTACTGTGACCTCCCATAGCATTATTCATGTTGGTGAGATCGGTCCAAATTTCATTTCTTATTACTGCAGTCCCTGCCCATCCAAGGAGTCTCATTAGATGTCATCACAGGACATCTATTATAATTTCCTATTCCTGTGACAAACAAATTGCCACCCCATTTGGAAGACAGTTATATTCACACATGTTCATTAATGTGGGGGACCACATATGGAGATGAATATGTTGATAGCTTATGCCAGTTTGCCATATCTGCATTCCTGTGAAATGCCAAAATCTAGGAAATGGTCACTGTCCTGTATAGTACTGTGACATAAAACCATATGTGATAGGAGAACAATGCCTGAATACATAATACTTGGAACAACAATATAACTTGCAATATCTGTGGGATTTGAACCCATTACAGTGGATATCACAGTAGTGAATGTCCAGACACAGCAACATTGTACCACACAATCCACACACTCTTCATGCAGTTTATGTTAACATACCACACGTACATGTAAAACAAAAATGTTTGATGACTGTCACATAAATCCTGCAACTCTAATGCAATTAGAGCCTAAACAGATATGTGTAAAAAAAGCAGTCATATAAACATGAACTTATACATAAAAACAAAAAGCCTGTGATAAATCCAATGCCTGAAATTAGGGACACAATGAATTAGCGCTTTCATTCACATTTATTTTCTCATGAACTTCTTCAGAAATGTTAAACCATCCACTCACATACAATATATACATATTAAATAAATCACATGTTCAATGATGTCATCAATTATAAAATTCTTTAAAGATGTATAAAATAATTAATAAATATCCCTATTTTAAATATATGTTCAATGAAAAATACATACATATATTGTAAACTTAGAGAAGTATACTTGTATATACTAATATATGTATTTTTGAATATAAAAAACATTGTTAATGTTGACCAAGAATTAAAAAACACTTCATGTTAATAGACTCATTTAAACCAGGGGCAAAATCAGCTCCCAGATGCAACTGCCAAAGAGACTCTTTGCATTCTAGGAGAAATTTGATGTCACCCATAAAAGCCCCTGGAGAAATAAAATCTAAAACTGAAAAAGTGAATTTTTTGAAATGAGTACAAACTAAGGAATGTTTAGCCAGTGCATTGGCTAAATCTTTCTTCTTTATTGCTAAAAGATGCTCACTAATTCTTGTATGAAAACATCTTGTTGTCATACCTATATAAAAACTAAAACAGGTGGAACACTGGGCTGTATAAACCACTTTTTCAGTACTGCATGTAAAATAACTATTAGACCAATAAGTTTTCTTCATGTGTGGAAAATAAATAGAAGAAGAATTACTTAAATATCTACACTGTCTACAATTTTGACATGCATAAGTACCTTAACTTTAATATTAACATCTTTGTCACTTCTACATGATTTTATCCCCCATTCTAATATATTTTTAATGTTTCTTGTCCTTTTATAAATAAATGTTGGCTTATCACCTATAATTTTAATCAAATCTTTGTTCCCTAAAAGTACCTTCCAATTGTCAACAATAAACTGTTTGATACACCACATTTCATTCGTAATTGTCAAAACAAAAGCACATGAAAAATTGTTCTCAGATTCACCTAATACTCTATTAGTTGTATTGTTATTAGTATTATTATTGCTTTCCACAGAAGATCTGGAATGACTTGTTAATATAGGGGAAGCTTTACCTTTTCTAAGAACCAGCACTTCCTGGACAATATTTTTTATCCATAAGGAATCATATCCCCTAGCTATGAAAAAGGATGTCAGCAAATCTATCTCTTGACAAAAATTAGTATCTTGTGATGTTAACCTACTAAGTCTAATCATTTGTCCCTTCACTACTCCCTTTTCATATGATTGGGATGTAAACTATTCCTATGTAAGTACTGGTTAGCAAATGTTGCTTTTCTATAAATCCCACTATTAAATTCCCTAGAAATGATATCATAAGATAAATGCAAGTCTAGGAAATTTAAACTCTCCAAATTCTTCAATGGAAAACTTTAAAAAACTAGTGGTGGTGTTCAAAAAATCAAGAAATTTCTCAAATTCTTCTAGAGTGCCATGCCAAAGAAAAAACAAATCATCTATGTGCCGACGATAAAATAATATGTTATTTTCAAATATATTGTTATCAATAAATTTGCTTTCCCAATTGGCCATTACAATATTAGCATATGCTGGTGCTACCTTAGCACCCATTGCAACTCCAGCAATTTGCTTGTATATTGCCTTATTGAATGAAAAGAAATTATTGTCAAGTATTAATTCCATCAAACTGCACATAGTGTTAATTTTGATGTTGTTATAACTATTTTTGGAAGATAAATATTCCCTCATATATTCAACACCCGTGTCTTGATCAATACAGGTGTATAGGGAAACTACATCTAAGGAGGCAAAATAAAATTGCTTTCCTGAACTATCAAAATGTCCAAGCAATTCTAATAAATGCCAAGAATCTCTAAGATAATATTTAGAAGCTTGCATAACAAGGTTTAGGTAAAAATCCAACCATTTGGAAAGAGGTTCAGTTTTTGAATTAGGTGCAGAAATAATAGGTCTAAAAGGAGGATTAATACTGTCTTTTTGTATTTTTGGAATGCCAAACAGATGTGCCATTTTTGGATGTTCAATAAATAAGTGTAAGTTTGATAATCAAGTTCACCTTGACTAAACATATCAAAAATACAAGTATCTAACCTGATAAAACTTTGTGAAACAAAATTAACTTCCACTTTTTTATAAGTTTTATCATCATTCAACATGTTTTGAATAGACAAATTATAAATTTCAGTGTCCATCAAAACTATTTTACCTCCTTTGTCTGCCTTCATTAATTTCACTTCTCTATTATCACTCAAGGTTTTAAGAGCTTCTACCTCTGACTCTTGCAAATTCCAAACATTTGTATTATGTTTTATTGATCTAAATCCTGCCTCACATAAATTCTGAAATACTTGCAGTGTACCTAAAAATGGTGGATTATAGACACTAGGTTTTTTAGGACCTATTTTAGGAACCTGAGAAGAAATATCATTTAAAATATATCTTAGATTAAGTTTCCTTAAGGTGAGCCTAAAATCAACTAAAGTTCTAACTATATTAAAGGAATTTCCAGGAATAAATGAAAATCCCTTTTTAATAAGCTCATCTGTAGACTTAAAGAGAACTAATTTAGACAAATTATGAATTTGTATCTCATATTCACTTGAATCTAACAAAATTACCATTTTTTCCTCCCTTTGGTCTTCGTTTTGCCCTTGTTCTGAACAACTTTGGACCAAGTGGGCCCTCTCTTGTTCCCTTGTTTGTCCACCAAAAAAGGAACATTAGTATTAGAATTATTTGCTCATTCACTATTACAAGGGTTAACATTGTCTTCATTATTATTTTGTGTATTCACTTTAGGCCCACTTGCTGTTCTCTCACCATTATTGTCTCCTATATTAAAAGAAGAATTGTTATTACCATTTACCATACTGGATATATTCACCTGAGAATCTGTCTCTATATTGGCATTGTTATTAGATGTTTTACTAACTCTGCCATTTTTCAAAGACTATGCAGTGTTATTAGCATATGCAGTAACATCCCTCTTAAATTTTCTTTGTTTCCTAGCCACTATAGTGGCTCTCTGCCTATCTGCCTTAGCTGCAATGCCACAATACAAATTTTCAAAACATGAAAAACAGAAGTTTTTTATTTTTTCATCTAAATCATTCATTTTACTTTTAACTTCTCCTATTTGTTTAACATAATGTTCAATTAAAATGTTCATAAGTTTGATACCAAAATTATTAAATGTGTCGACAAGTAAATGGCATAAATTATCCCCAAAATTAACACAGTTAGGGAATTTGTTGGTCCTCAGACCTTGCGGAACACATTTTCTTTTAACACATTCACTCAAATAGCAAATTTCAATGTCCAACATTACGTACTAGTTTGTAAATTGTCTGCTTACAGTTTTTTTTGCTCTACAACAGAGCTGGAAAGTGTCTCTTCGTTTGAAACGTTGTTAGCTTCAACTTGAGTTATTTCAGCGAACGGATTACTTTTGTTTTGAAGAATATAATCCAAAACGCCATTCGTACTTAATGGCAGCTCTTCAGCCCGCGTCTCGTTCCCTGAAATTTCAGGTATGTTAGTTTTAACCTTCCGACTTAATCCGGAACCAGAATTTCCCCTCAGAGGATCTGCTACTACCGATGACTGCACCTTCCAATCCTTTGTGAATGGCAGTGGTAATAACACTTGTTATTTGCTCAGAAAAAAGAGCAAAATTGTCGGGAACAGAATGAGTAGATAGGTTCAATAAAGTGTCCTGTGATATAATTAGAAGCCAAGAAAATTCACAGGCAAAACAAATGAAAAACTGAAAACTGGAACACAGTCAATAGAATAAACTTATAACTAAAAACAAAAAGCCTGTGATAAATTCAATGCCTGAAATTACGGACACAATGAATTAACGCTTTCATTCACATTTATATTCTTTAAAGATGTATAATATATATGTATGTATTTTTCATTGAACATATATTTAAAATAGGGATATTTATTAATTATTTTATACATCTTTAAAGAATTTTATAATTGATGACATCATTGAACATGTGATTTATTTAATATGTATATATTGTATGTGAGTGGATGGTTTAACATTTCTGAAGAAGTTCACAAGAAAATAAATGTGAATGAAAGCGCTAATTCATTGTGTCCGTAATTTCAGGCATTGGATTTATCACAGGCTTTTTGTTTTTAGTTATAAGTTTATTCTATTGACTATGAACTTATACATGGTGGGCTTATAGCAACACAGTCAATACTAAGCAGGGAATGTTATCGCCATTAGCAGAGAGTACCTGAAAATTATCCATTGAGCAAGTTAGGTAAGGTGTCATAAAGCTTCTATATCCATAAGCATACCACACATAGTAAACAGACATGAACACAGATCTAGTTCTAGTGAGGCAATCGTTCTAGTATATGTTTTAATAAGCATCGATGAATACATAGCCATAACCATACTACAATTGCATCTACATAGCAACAAACAGATAATGTCATAATCCATAGGTTTCAGTAATATGCCACAGACTGTACCAAGTCACCAGCAATAAATATGGAAAATCCGTTAGTACATCCTTATGTACTGTTAAGTCACTAGCAATAAATATGGAAAATCCATTAGTACATCCTTATGTACTGTTACATTGTTCTGTACATCTACATATGGGGAAGTCATGCTTGTTAGTAATGCAGATGTACCCACCTGTAGAAATACAGGTCAATTCTACACCCCTCCAGGAAGTCACTTACATTATTTATATTGCATACAGTTTTCTCTAAATGCATCAGTATAAGCACATGCACATATATTTCTAAGGAGCAATGATAACTCAGGTCTATAAGGAGACAAACACATCTCACCACAGCAATGCTAGCAAATGAAAGATTATCTTTGCAGCTACCTATGGGTCAGGTATACCTTAAAGTAAGACCAACTATGTGCACACAGCTTTAATTCCGATTTGTACCATACATAATTAATGAGGCTCATTAAAATTCAAGGTTTTGAAATTCCATTTGTGCACATCCATGTAAGTTCTTGAAATTTGGCGCATTAAGCGGCAGCTCACTATTACATAAAGGTGCTCCATGCAGACATTCAATAGGTATCATTAAATGGGACCATATGTAGGAAATGCCTGTCATTTTCCATTGATCCGATACTATCTCATAAGCACCACTTTCAAATTGTGATTTTCACACATTTACAGATCAGATCATTGCTACCTGAGAATGTGTGGGACCTCAGTGAGCAATTTATTGAATTGTGATCTATCAACATTATCATCCAGATGAATACTTCCAGGAGGCTTTGATGAGTCTGGGTGCCCAATTTACTGAGGAGGAGACCACCCACATACTGACCTTCAGTGCCGGAGTAGAGCATTGCATAACAGCCAGACTATGTAATTTCATGATAATCAATATATCAGGCTGGATTGCAATGGAGAATCAATGTTGTATGGGAATCTGCAGGTCTAGAGTGCAGATTTGCCACCACTAGTATGACCTGCATCAGAGGGACGCTGAGGAACTTCATCAGAGGGTCATCTGGTGGATGCCTACAGTATATGTCACAATCCTATGTTTAGCTGTACATTCCTAAGAAATCAGAGATATAGCTGTAACCCATATGCTCAATATATGCATTTTTAACCCACTATCTAGCTGTTCTGACAATTGGCTCATGTGGGTAATCAAGAGGGTAAGGTGACTGTTCTCCCTGTAATTATGTGTTTGGTTTTCATGTACATACTAAACAGTTTAGATGTTTCTGTTTTCCAACATATAAGTACATAATTTTACACATCCAGTATGGTTGTCTATCGCTGACACATATAGCACCTAAGCTGCTGATGACTAAGCATTTGTCTGTTATCAGGAATACTTCAAGAGTATCGCCCAGTCTACTTGTGAATGTATGAATAGTAACTCATACAGACATCAGTTAGTCTGTTCTGTTTTAAAAGTGCACTGTATTATTAAAATCCTATTAGTTTAACACACTGTAGTTTTGAGTGTTTTTACATATCTTCTGTGTTGTAAAACTTGATGCTGTCTGGCAGTTGCATGGAGCATGAGGGCCGACAGCATTTAGGTGTCGTATGTTTCCATATTCCTCCATTGCCCACAGAAATAAGGACACACACGCACACACACACACACACACACACACACACACACACACACACACACACACACACACACACACACACACACGCACACAGACACAAACAACAGTAGTTTGTTAAGAAGGAAGGCATTGTGCTGTAAAGCAAGAGACCAACTTGCATTTATCGTGGCTAACTGTTGGTTCAAATCCGCATAGGGGACAGCTCTCATAAAATTTTGATCATTGTGTCTGTGTAAAAGTTTTGAAAATGCTTGTATAGATACCTACTTGTTGATATTAACAGGTATTTTGCACATGCTTACAACTGTAGCTTTTATTGGTCGGATTTCTGTGAATATCTCCTTTATCTGTAATATTCTGCCAACAGCAGATCTTTCACTACAGTTTTATGTGTAAAGCTTTGAACATACTGGGATAATTCTGCAAAAAGAATGTGGAATAGGATATCACTGGCAAATTGAATGTAACTTGTGTGTCATTGTTTAGTAATTCCAATTCCCCACCCTTTGAATACTTGTATTTGGAGGGAGAAAAATGGTCATATATACATTTTAACTGCAGAACAGGGACATCCCCTGATATCAGGGATGTGTTTTATGTATAATTTTTAATTTGACAACAGAATATATGCATATATTTTCTGTCCTCCCACCTAAACTACATTTTTGTGTGTGATATACAAGAATTTGTAGTTGTCTGTTAAGACCAGCTTTGTGTTGCATGACTGTGTTCCACTATCTGGGGTATGAAATTTTGCAGTTGTGCTTTTGTGTTGTAACCACTGTGCTGCCATGCATTCTATACATCCATTATCAACCCCTTTTTCCCATTTTGCACATGGGGTTGTGGTGTCACTTTCAGCAGTGACAATCATCTTGAGCCAAGGTTTGCATCACTGGGTGGCTAGCCCTGCTGCAGTAGTTCATCTATACCACTCATTCATACCTACAGCCAATTTATTGTGTCCAATCCATGGAATGTACTGGAGTACCCAGAGGAAACTCATGCAACTGCAGGGAGGACATGCAGACTCTGCACAGAAGGCACCCCAGCTGAGAATCAAACAAGATAACCTCTTGCTGTGAGGTGACAACACTAACCGTTGCAGCACCATGGCAGCCCCTGACATGTGCTGTCATGCATTCATGCTTGCAATTTTTTATCGTAAATGCACAGCACGTTATGCTTTATTTTGACCATCTTGTAAAGTGTAAGCTGTGATCAATCCATATTACTACCCAATCCCTACACATTCATACCTCTAATTTGTTTAACTGCATTTCCCCCATGCAGTGTCAGGCAAGACGGATTAGCTAAACAGATAAGTGTCACAGACAGTGTGAACATAACTGAGTGTTGTAGGTTTGAATCTCAAGTCTTCCAATCTGTGTTCATTAGTCTTCCAATGTGTAAAGGATTGTGTCTGAAATATTCAACACTGTGCATACAGATTTTATAATGCTATTCAATTTAAAAGTTGGAGACGATGAGATGATCAATGTATTTCAATGTTATTTTATACTTACATCGTTCAAACATGCTTTTTTCTTTTACCAGACGATGAAGAGCAAGCTAGGAATTGTGCCCTGTGCATCGAGCGGATGCCCAGGTTGGAGGACCAGTGAGAGGAGAGAGGTATGTTGAGTACATTTTAACATTTTTTTAACTAAAATACATCTGATCATTGTCAGAGGATTGTTTTTTTTTTTTTTTAGCATTATCATGTACACTACTTCTAATGCAAGAATATCTACCATGCTTCAGTAAGGTTTTCAGGAAAAAACAGTCCAAATCCACCATTCGATAAATAGTTTAATAGCTCAGGACATAAACAAAGTAAATCTGCTGAAGACCTGTTACTTTGTAATGCTTCTGTAAGGTAAGTACAATAGTCATACAATCCCAGTGATTACAAGCATGAACATATGTTTTAAGTTAGATGCAAGCCATGTTTGTTGAAGGTAATGTTTTTAATTTTATACTACAACCTAGATGAGAGTCAGTTATGTGTAACTGTCACAGTACTTTTGACTGTGATGCTTCATATAAAAGCTAATAGTGCATGGTTTGCTGTTTGTACTGTAGCTTTTGGTACAGTTGTATGTGCGGATGTGGTGCCTGGTGACCAATCTGTTGTGTATAGCCTGCATATCCACATACTGAATGGGTGTCAGCTGGGTCAGTGTTCACACTGTTGTTGGTGAACTATGTCTGACATGCCCTACCACCTTTGATGGTTTGGTTACAGCACACCTGTATCATGTGTTTAGGGATAGTGCAGCTGTGCCTGTAGGCATTCCTGGTTATCATTTCTAATGGTCTGTTACATAAGCAGCAATCAGCATCATGTTGTTTGCATTTTGAAGGTTCTTGCATAGTGATTGCCAATAAATACGAGTATATGTAGGTACTGATACATTAGTAGACAGACAATACTGGTTGTAGGACATAACCTATGTTTTCATATGTCTCAGGCTGTGACTGTATTTATGATTAACCATTATTTCGAAGGTATCCTATTGCATTCCCAACATTTGCTGTTGGGTCAACCAATGACCATGTTGCCTTGCTCATCTATTTTGCATATAGTTTTCATATTTCCCACCGGATTGTCATCTCACTATATGTTCATTATACCAATATGTTAATTGGTGTGGCTGTTCACATGACATATTACATGTGCAGACACTTGGGTTACAGCTGACATTCACACAGCAACATAGATGTGCAAGGCCCACATACAGGACAGGAAACGTGAAAGTAGTGATATTCTCTCAGACAGTCCACTGACCAGTATAGTGAGGCATGCATCACAAATATTAAGCAATGCATGTCACAGTACTTGCATTTTGTTGTAATTTTTACAGTGTTTCTTGCAAGGTGGCTACATGTCAGTGTTGCATGAGACAGTGCCATGGCATGTTTCTCTTCAAATGTCATGATGTGTAAGTGTACTGGCTGTGTCCATGGTTGTCATGCATAATGATGACTGTTAAACACGTGTTTGGGTAATGGCAAGATTTCCACTGGTAAGCTGTGTTATGCATGCCATGGCATGGCCCGGAGCAACCTGTTCATATTGTGTAATGGATACAGTGGCCCTAACATGGGCCTGTATTGAAAACATCCATAAATATAGATAATAAGGCATAGGGAATGTGTTGTGTGCATAAAGATCCACCCGCTAGCAGCAGTTATTTTTATTATACTTTTTCTTCATAATCATTTTAGACTATATCATCTGACAGTGTGGTTTTAATGACACCTACAATGTATGCTGATATACTTTTATTCTCAAATGCAGGCATCACATGTCGATGGAAAAGTACTTAATGTCTTTTAGATTTCAGATGTGCACATCAGTTTGTGTGCAATGTCAGGCATGATTTTCACAGGAATTTCCTGCCTGATAAACATTTGGTTTTTATTGTTATGGTTTTGATTAATGATCTGCATCACATGTGGTGGTACACTTGACTATGGGCATACCTTATTCTAAGGTTTCATAATGACTGTTTTCTGCCTATGCATTGTGTCCCAGTATGTGTGTGTGTGTGTGTGTGTGTGTGTGTGTGTGTGTGTGTGTGTGTGTGTGTGTGATACTCATACAGTTGCAGGTATGCATATTCCACCTAGACAGAGCATTGGCTCTATGGACACTCACTCATCAGAGGTCAGAGACAAGCACATGCCAGACCACTGCTCAAGTCCTCCAATGAGGAAGACAACCATGGCGGAGCTGATCTTGATGATAATGACGAGGAAGCTAGACCTGCATATGCCATCATCCCTGCTGCTCCCTGGAGGAAACAGTGCCCAGCACCACCCCAAGACCATTATCAGGAACAGATCTGGGCAGTAATGACTGATGTCTTTTGGACACAGAGGAAGGACAAGATGTAGATTTTTTTTTCGGGATATTTTATGAGCTATGTGGGACTCCTTCATGGAAATATCCCTGGAGATCATTTGTGATGTTCATCCCGATCAGGGTGGGCCCTCAGGGCCATAACTATTGGCTGTGTGATCCACTTGTTTAATGCTGCCACCATGCTGTTTGCCATAGAAGTGATTGGATTCTATAGGCACATTTATGCATGCATAGCATTTTTCTGTCATGCTTATGTGATACACAGCCAAACTTACCCGACAGATGTTGTGTGACATTTTGCATTACATTGTAATGGATGCATGACACACATTTCCACATTGGACTTTTATTCAACATTCTGCTGTTCATGAGTTTCAGCAGTTAACATGCTTCCACTGTATACATGTGTGGGTTTGACAGCAACTCACACACAACATGTTGCGCTTATTCCACATATACATCAGTGATATGGGTATGACTTGTGAGTTGCCATGTCATGTATGTTCAACAGAAGAACATGTCCTTTTCCTGTGTTTTGGATGACACTTGTCATACTGTCACACTGCCATACTGCATTGTGTGAGGCATGTATTGCCAATAATGATCCATGTTGTATCATATAAATGTGTCTGCAAAGTACAGATAGTTCTACTTTACTTAATGCATAGACCACCACCTTACTGTTCATGTATTCACCTTGGTACAGATGATTTATTCAGTAACATTAAAGTATGCCTTCTTTGGCCTATGTTACATTTTCGCATGCATTGTTTACTTGCATGAATTTGCATATTTCGGCAAATGGTGTACATATGCACTGATTTATGTACATGTGTCTGCACATATTCCAATCAATACAGAAACCCCAGAGTACATTGGGACTGTGAGCAGTCATTTCTTCATGTTAATGGGCTGTAATGTTGTTCATAGGACTGCCTTTTGTTCTGTCATACTCGTAGTCAGTGATATCTAACCGTGAGTATTTATTGCACATGTTTTACATTGACATGACAGTATATATATATATATATATATATATATATATATATATATATATATATAATATGTGTGTGTGTGTGTGTGTGTATGCGATACTGAGTCATAGCTTACTTACCTATGCATCTTGCTATTATATGATTGCACAGTATTGTGTGTGCGCGCGTGCACATGTGTGTGTGTGTGTGTGTGTGTGTGTGTGTGATTTATACATCTTCATTTTTGTTGATGTTGGCAATGCAGTCTGTCCATGTGACCTATATTGGCCATTTATTTCAATGTAGCTTGGGTTGACTTCAAGCACCACCCTATGTGGTGTACACATGCATGTGCAATGTGCCCCCTTAGTGTTGTCCTGGTTTATCATTTGAATACATATATTTGCTGCAATATCCTCATTGATGTTGGTCAATGTAGTCCACCTCCCTTCCTCCTTTGTAGGTCTGTCATGTATCTTGCACATGTGCATGGTTTATGTTCACCTTTCCTCAAATTTGTGTCCATTTTCATACAGTTGTTTTGTTAGAAGGTCAACTTGTGCTAATTTTGTCAGCATTAAACAGATGCAGGACATATGCACACAGATTGCTGGCTATTACTTGCAATAAATCATTGTCCTTGCTATACTTGTGTGTTACATATTAACCAGTGAGTGTACTTTTTGGACTTCATGTGCACAACCTGATAGTTGTTATATACCATTAATTGTAGATTTCTGAACACATATTATTACATGTCATTGGCGTGTGCATGTGTATTGACATTGATTTCCAATATTTTCCTGTTAGGCCAAATGAAGATCATGCATATATATCTACACCTGTGTGTTGTCTTTGACATGACATATGTCTGTGACAAATGTGTACCTTTACACATCTGTTGGATTGTGTACACCTACTTGTGTAATTAGCAGACAGTTTGCTACTTTCTAAAGGACTGCTGTTTGGCACTGTGCTTGTTTGTTTGCCTTTTTTATGCATGGTCAGAGGTTCTATTCTATCCTCTTCTTTTATGTTCCAGCATTTCATGGGCTGTGTTTGTTCATCTATGTTGTTGCTTGGCTTACACTTGCACTGCTGACTGACTACTTGGGTAGTGAATTCAATATCCAATGTGTACTGTGACCTCTACAAAACAAAAATGCCATCAGTCATACACATCCAGGTTTGACTGCCACACAGTTTGCAACATGCCATACCATAACAGTGCATACGTACCCATCTATTTCTGCATTTCACCATGGCAGGTATGCATCACCATCCTCTTTGTCAACTTTCCATTGACCATGTTATAGAGTATGCTGTCTACCTTACCTTTCCTTATTGCTTATTTCTGACCTTTGTCTGTCATGTCTTGTGATATTTGATATATGTGTATACCTGCTATGTTGCCTTTTTCCTCCTCTTTCCCTGTCCTTACATTTCTTTCTTGTTACGAAAGCAGATACTGCCAGCCCAGCTAGCTGGAATTTTGTAAATAATTATATATCATTTGTGAATATCAACATGATTCATATGTTTGTGTTACAAATGTATTAGAAATGTATGTTATGTGTACATCAAACTGCTGGTACAAAAGTGTGTATTGAACAGGGTTTGTACAGTACTGAGCTTAAAAGATGTAACTACAGCATGACCTGCAGAAAAAAGAATGTAAATGTGCCTACACTATTGTAACTGTTTAAATGTATACATTTTAACAATGGAAACAGGAACACAGGAGGTTAATTTCAGAAAATAGCTGAACATTTAAATCACTTCATGACCATGTAATAAAAGGATGTTATCTTGCAGTTTCAGTGCAGCAACAGTCACAATGTCTAGAACTAGAATTTTTTTGTATTGTCTTAGAAGTGCTTATTGTTTTATGTCTCCTTAGATCTGCCTTAGATCTAAGAAAATCCCTTGATTATGTACAGGTAGATGCTAAATGCTACCAGCTGGCATCAATGGTTGTTTTGAGCCTATGAACTGAAATCAGATGACAAGAAGTGATGTCGTTCTGCAAGCTATCCCATCAGTAATATTTGAGATATTAATTTAAGAACTCTCTGAGAGAGACTGGGTATTTTGTATTTTGTCTTTGACCTGACAGCATCAGCTGGATAACCCATTCACCACATTTGCCTTGCTTGCTCTGTAAGTAAGTTAACGAGGGTATAGCAATTCTCTTAGATTCAGTCAGGAGTATAATGAAGTACAGTTTAGATGTTTTCTGTATTTATTTGAGACAATGTTGTTTTAAATATTTCCTGTGATTTTGAACTCTGATGTTACTGTGATTATATACTATTTTCTTGTTATTTTGTTATTTATTATTAAATATATTTAAGCCTTTCATTGTGGCTATTTGTGAGACATTTAAGTTCTGGGAGTACTTGCATATTTATTTGGTGACACTGTGTAGGCCACCCTTAATAGCCTTGCTCTTGGTCAAACTACCATTTGTATTAACAGTAACATTACACAGTAAGATTGGACACCCTTTGTTAAGGGTCTTAAAATAGCTGATAAGGAGTGACTGGTGGCAGGGGAAACTACCTTATAGTCTAAACAGAAGGGGGCATAGCTTGTAAACCTGTGCCAGCCTTTCCCAGGGGTGTGTGTGTGTGTGTGTGTGTGTGTGTGTGTGTGTGTGTGTGTGTGTGTGAGAGAGAGTGTGAGAGTCTGTGTGTGTGTGTGTGTGTGTGTGTGTGTGTGTGTGTGTGTGTGTGTGTGTGTGTGTGTGTGTGTGTGTGTGTAAAACTCAAACCTCAAAGAGTGTGTGTGTCAGCTAATTGGGCAAGGACACTAAGCACTGGTTGAACAGAGAGGGTGCTAAAGATCTTGGCTTGGTCATTCAACTGAGATCTCAACTCTATAGCTGTGCCAGTGTGGAGTCTTACTGGGGATCTGGTGAAAGAGGGGAACAACCAGCCCCAGAATGACCGTGGTCTCTGTGTGCTATTAAGGGAAATGGCACTTGATGCAGAGAGCTGCATCTGGAAATACTGTGTATGTACTTGTCATCCTCCAATGTATGTCCCTTATTGGAGCTAGTGGTGAGGATTGAGGCTCCTTGATTACTGGGCCAGTGTTGGGGTGTCACACTTCTATTCTGCAAAAAAAAAAATTGCCCTATTCCCACCAAAAAAATTGCCAGTGCCCCACTGACTGTCCCTCAGATTTCCTATTCCAACATACCTCTTGTCTGTCCCTCTTCTTCACCCATACCCCACCTCAGCTTTTCTATCTCCCTATTTCCTTGAGTTTGTGTGTTATCTGTGTCTCCCACACATGTCCTGCACCCATTGTTAGCTGTGGAGATGTGACCATGATTGCCCCTCACCTTTATTAATTTTTTATTATAAATTTTACAAATTCTATTGGAATCTGTAAATGCTAGCAAGTTTATTTTACTAGTAAATAACTTACAGAGGTATACGTAGTCATTTCTAAGCTTACTGGAGAGATTGCTGAAGATATGTATTACTGACAAATCTCATGCAGCTTACAATGGGATAGTATTATTTTCAGGGTCTATATCACATAGTTGAAGTTTTGTAACTTTGAACACGGAATGTTCAAACCATTCCATTCAAAGTTACAAAACTTTGACTAGTGATAAAAAAAAAAAAAAGTAAAAACAAAATAAACTGTTGCAAGCAGGGGGCAAGCCCCCTGCACCCCCCATGTAGGGGCTGCGCCCACCAAATCACCCGCTACTTAAATATACCAACTCCGAGATCGCACCTCATTGAAATGAACGGAAACCTCCCCTTATGGAGATTTCCGTTTAAACACTCGAACTGGTACAAGTCCGAACTTATGGTCTCAACCATATTGGGTTCGAACTTGTACAAGTTCAACTGTGTAATAGGAACCCTTATTTTCATAACATTCTTAATGTACATCAAGCTTTATGAGACAGTTTTCATGACTTACAGAATGGCTGTGCCTGCCAGACAGTGGGCCGATGCTGCTGCTCAGATCTGTTATGCACGAAGATATTCTAAGTTCACTGAGGCATATTTGCATATTACAGGCTTATCCACACCTTTTTCGCTGATATTGGCGAAATGCACTGGATTCTGAAAACTTTATGGAATCCAGTCCATAGTCTAGCTGCAAGGCTAACAATTTTGAGAACCAGTGACAGAATTTTAGTTTGAGAAGCTTTGATAGTTATGTTATTGATTTCTAAACTAACCAAAAAAGTGGGACCTCAAAAAATTCCTAGCTATATGAACAGACATCTGATTAAGAGGACCATCACCACTGTCCCTGACAATTAGATGGACTGCTTGCTAAATCCTTCATGGGTACCAAAAGCACTACCTTTTGTTTGTATTGTTTTGCTTATATGTATTAATTTTGAAGTATGCCTGTTAGATTTTGAAGATATTTTGCATTCTGCTTTGTAGATGTTAATTACCAGTAGATTTCTGTACACAAGGCTGCTGGCTGATTACATCTTTGGTGCACAAAGCTGCTGATTGATTAGATTTGTATGAGGTGAATTTGTTAATAACAAATGTAAATAACAGTGGACCCACTGCCTCTGCTAAGAATGCCTTAGGACGAAAGGATGCTGCTAAATTTTATTATGATAACTGAACTAGAAACAGGGTGTGGCAGAGATACCTAATGGAGGGTTTTAAGTCTACCAAGAATGTTTCATTTAGTTATCCTTCTCTTCTTTAAACTGACTATCAAATTAATCAAGTTCTGAATAGTTGGCATTTGCTAAACGTAGCTCTAAAGCCAGACACACGGCATATGCGGTATATGCAACTTTCTAGATCTGTATAGTAGAAAGAATTAGAAAATACAAGAAAATAGTTTTTTTTAATTCTTCACCGGTAAAATAAACGTGACCATGCATATACTTTTATGGTGCTGATGGGGATGATTAAACTGAACTGCTAAGAATTCTAAGTGTTATTTACACAGTACACCATATTTATTAAGCTGTCCAATTAGTCAGTGTAGATGACTGTCTTTCCAGCTTTTTTAACAAAGATTTTGGTCCATCTCTCCCCCATACATTTCAAGCTATTTTCCTCTATTGTCCCACTCATTCTACCCACATTCTGGCATCAATGGACACCAGAAGAGATGAGAGAACTGAGGATGACAGTTATAATAAAGCAGTGTTTAAGAGATTAATTCCACCAATGTCCCTCTCCTTTGCCCCCAAGGTCAGTGAGTTGACAACAGTCACTCATTCCCATCCTGCCATACCTCTCAACTGTCTGGATTTTCAAGGAATATCCAGATTTCTGCCTCTTATTTTTAGTCTATTTTTCATAAAATTTGTGGGTTTTTTTGCAAATCACTGGGATGATCTGAGGAGTGAAGTAACTAAATAATGACATACATTTTTTTAAGTTTCAGACTTCAAATCCTTCAAAAAATGCATGGTAATACAAAACTATTACTTTAGCAATTTTCTAAGTTTATAAGAGCAATATTTAAAACATGTCCCTATTTTTGGGCCTCTGTCTCCCCATTTTCTCAGGCTTTGTCCAGATTTCTCGCACTAAGAGGTTGAGAGGTATGCATCCTGCTCTGGTCAGATCTTCCAGTACATGGACTGCTAGTTGATCATAGTTTGCCTGAGATATCATCAGAGCCAAAAAGCTCTATGCCATGGAGCTTTCTTATTCCTTCCTATTTTCCAAGGTTGGAAGTAGTGAATCACAGGGTAGTGACTTTTTTTATTGGATAGTTCTCAGGTATATAAAAAAAGCTGATATCAGTGGACTAAGGTTAACTAAGTTTGCTGGTGACTGCAAACTGGGGGCAGTTATCAAATCTCATTCTAATACTCAAAGTCTCCAGCAAAGGCTGCACCAAAAAATGTTCAATATGTTAACGATGGGCTTAACCATAGTGCCAGGAAACGTAATATAGTTTCTTTGGTAAATCTAGTTTTACTACTGCTTGCCATATAGATTATGTTCCATTTAAATCTGTCACAGTCATCATGGACTTGTGCACCTTTATTGACAACAGACTCTCCTTTGACCATGTCTCTGTGGTAGTTATCAAATCCTTCTACAACTTACCCTTTGTGGTATATCTTAAAATCCAGAGAAGTAAGTTTTTCCTCCCATATTAGGCTGATCACTGAATATGGTGTCCCCTTTGGCATGTACTTAACTGAGCACTTAGACCAACTTAGGAGATCTCAAGGTTTCCTTATCAAAACGATCTAAAGTCTAAAGTACACTTAGCTACTCTGATTAATTAAAAATCCTGTCCCTCTACACAGCATCATATAGACTCTTGAGGGATCAACTCTGTTTAGCCATCTGTGCTATGAATGAATGACCCAGCAGTTTTTGAACTCCTTCACCTAAACAGAACCAGTGGTAAAACAAACACCTGTTCTAGAGACCTAAATCTATTCTACCACAACAACATCACCAAATGGCTTAACAGGTTCCTAACCCAATGTATTCCCCATTTATGGAATAGGCTACTCTTACATACGAAGCAGAGTACTCCCCTAGCAACCTCTAAAGCCATCATGTATGACTGAATGGGTGATTGTAAAATTTCATCTGGGATATATGAGGGAAAATCAACTTAATGGAAGAAAGTGTTATTCTCCCACTAGTACTAGGTGATCTCAGTGTTTTCCTTGGCTGTAAGCTTAGTAAGAACCTATGAACCTATGAACAACTGAAACTATTTTCTGTATCTCTGGGACCTTGTTTGTGATGATAGACAGGTTAATGGGGTGAATAAAAGATGTGTATATGAAAAAGCTCTCAAATGTTAGAAAACAAGGGTGCAGTTCATTTATTCTGCAGGCTTGCTGTCTGGTAAGGCTTGAAATAATCTATAAGGATTGGTCAACAACAAACTGACTAAATAGCAACTTGTCAATTAGAATGCTTTCAAAACATTCCTGCAACAGGTGAAATCACTAAAGGATTGGACTTGGAAACATCAATATGATTTGGTGATTTCAATTTGAAGTAAAAAAAAATGATATAACAGAGAGTATTCATTAAAAGAGTCTTTATGTTGTTCATCAGTGTCAGGCAGTGGAAGGTGTTTGAAATTCTTAGTATTCAAAGGTCTAAGGTGTCTTTGTTTCACCCAGAAGTTTCTTGTACCACCAAGGGGTACTCATTGCCTTTTTCTATCTTGATTTCTATCCCACATCATTTCCTTTGGGTACAATAAATATAGTGTTCATTAAGGAACTTGTAACATTTCACATGTGCCAGATGTTGCAGTATTTATTTATTTATTATATTTATTTATTATATATCTAATATGGCACTCTGGCTGTCTTCCTGACAGTCTAAGTGATCATCAACAACCTACCTAATTCGGAACAGACCCCATTACATAAGCCAACCCAACCTCAGAGTAATACTTAACAAAAAGACATTTAAAACAACTGACTTCATCAATTCACTACAAAGCGGTAATTGGACACCCCTAAAACTACTTTCTCTAGATGACGCCATACAGTACCTTAACTCACTTTCCTGCAAATCCTAAACTGTCATGCCCCCTCCAAAACTATAAGACTAAAAGCTAACTATGCTCCATGGATAACTAAAGATACTAAGACTACAATGAAAGAGAGGGATCTGGCCTGGAGTCAATATCAAAAGAACAAAACCAGTAATCTGAGGCAAACTTACAAAGAACTTCAAAACAAAGCCAAAAAAAAAACAAATCAAACTAGACAAAAGTAACTACTACAAAAACATGCAGGAAAAATATGCCAACAACCCTAAGAAATTTTGGGCTACAATAAATGGCATAATCCACCCAGGTAAAGCCACCACCCCAACCCCAGTACTACAAAACAACCATGACAACATTCCCACACAATTTAACAAGTTCTTTACTGAAACAGTCCAAACCCTTACCAATGCCCTCAATACCACTAGCAGCCCTATACCAGGTGCTAGCAAAACCCACCCTACTACTCAAAACAATACCACCAACTTTTCCCTACACCCTGTACCCACTAAAATTATTTCAAAGCTCCTTAAGAAACTCAAACCAACCACACTAGCTGCTGACATCCTACCAGACGAATTCCTTCAGATAGCAGCAGATGCCATAACCTATCCCGTGTCCATCCTCATAAACAGGTCACTTGCAGAATTCAAAGTCCCCACCCTGTGGAAAACATCACACATTATTCCACTGCACAAAGGGGGCAACTCCTTAGAACTCACCAACTACTGCCAAATTGCAATACTCTCACCTCTATCCAAGATATTAGAGAGAGTTGTACATTCCCAACTACTTCGTATCTCTTACAAAACAACTTAATCTCCAAAACTCAGCATGGCTTTAGACCATCCCACAGCACCACCACTGCATTACTATCATTTCTAGATGCAGTTAACCACAATAGAAACAAGGAACTATTTGTATCTTCCATTTTCTTAGACTTATCTAAAGCCTTTGACATGGTAGACCATAACATTCTTCTCCAAATTTATCTACCCTAAGCCTCAGCCCCTCCACTATACCATGCTTTATTAGCTACTTAGCTGGTCGACAGCAAGCAGCCCTATGGCATGACCAGCTGTCCTCCCTGCTACCAGTATCCATAGGTGGCCCTCAAGGATCCATCCTTGTCCCGCTATTGTTCTTATTATTCACCAAATCAATACCTCCTCACTCACAGCATCAGTAGTACAATACTCAGATGCCACCACCCTTATAAGTGCCGCCCCTGCCTTAAAGGAACTACAAATCCTCACCCAAAACACTTTTACTCTAACTGAAACATAGTTCACAAACATCAAACTTATTCTTAACCCCCAAAAAACTAAACTAATTCTTTTTGGTCCAGGTCATGCTTCCCCCCTCAACAACACTTTCACCATTCACTCCAAAGATAACATTCAAATCACTCCAACTGCACACACTAAACTCTTAGGTGTAGAAATAGACAATAATCTCAAATTTGACATCCATATAGCACAAACCGTTAAGAAAGTTAATAAAAAACTAGGACTTCTCTATAGGAACAAACACTTTATAACAACAAACCAAAGCTACTATTGCAAGAACTCATCTCTTATCCATCCTTTTATATAACTAAACAAACCAAAGCTACTATTGCAAGAACTCATCTCTTATCCATCCTTCTCTATGCCTCTCCCATCCTTAGTAATCTCCGCCAGAGTGATCTGAACAAAATGGAATCTTGTTATAACAAAATAGCCAAGTTTACTACTGAAACCTCATACAAATCCCGCCACTCTCTCGCCCTTAACCAACTCAATCGGCTCAAGCTACCTCAACTACTTCTGTTTAATCAACTCACAATAGCACATGATCTCTTCTACCTTCCAGAAAAAAACCCTGCACTTTAAAATATAATTAAGCCCCACGCTGAGAGAAGAAAGGAGCCACTTTTGAGATTTTAAGTATTTTTCCTCTGTTTATTTGCTAAGTTTTTCTACATAGCCGCCTATTTTGAGCATTTTCTGGCTTGTTAAACTTGATTTCTGCATTAGTAACTGTATTTAGAGCACAACCTAGAGCGGTTTACTGAATTTCCTGTTTGCACTTATTTTTAAAATCGTTTTTTTCTCAAAACTTGCATTTTATCTGTATTTGGCCTAGCACTCTTGTGTGGGGTCATTTACTGCACTGTTATAACTTGTTGATACTTGTGAACCTCTGCTATCTCTGAAAAAAAAAACAAAAAAACAAACAAAATCTTGCTTTTTTCACACTTTTCTGAGATTTAAAAAAGTTCAATTACAGGCTTGTTGTTCTTGAACTGGTTGTAAGTTTCTGTGAGGCCATTTTTTGCTTGGGCTAAAGGGAAGTCTCTCTGTTGATCAGTGGCAGTGAAAAACATTGAGCAACCTGCCTGCCCCTGTGGGAGTGGTTACTGACTTGAAACTGTAGATTTATTGGCCATTTTAGGTCAATTCCAAAACTCCTTCATCTTCCTCTCTTAAAACCTGGTTGCCTCGTGGTTTTGGCATCTTTTCAGGCTTGTTGGCTGTTGGTGAAGCACCCACCAGGAGGAGAAAATGCTGAGAGAAGAAAGGAGCCACTTTTGAGATTTTAAGTATTTTTCCTCTGTTTATTTGCTAAGTTTTTCTGCATAGCCGCCTATTTTGAGCATTTTCTGGCTTGTTAAATTTGATTTCTGCATTAGTAACTGTATTTAGAGCACAACCTAGAGCTGTTTACTGAATTTCCTGTTTGCACTTATTTTTAAAATCGTTTTTTTCTCTAAACTTGCAATTTATCTGTCTTTGGCCTAGCACTCTTGTGTGGGGTCATTTACTGCACTGTTATAACTTGTTGATACTTGTGAAACTCTGCTATCTCTGAAAAAAACAGAAAAACAAAAAAAATCTTGCTTTTTTCCCACTTTTCTGAGATTTAAAAAAAGTTCAGTTACAGGCTTGCTGTTCTTGAACTGGTTGTAAGTTTCTGTGAGGCCATTTTTTGCTTGGGCTAAAGGGAAGTCTCTCTGTTGATCAGTGGCAGTGAAAAACATTGAGCAGCCTGCCCGCCCCTGTGGGAGTGGTTACTGACTTGAAACTGTAGTTTTATTGGCCATTTTGGGTCAATTCCAAAACTCCTTCATCTTTCTCTCTTAAAACCCTCTTTTGCGTAGTTTTGCACGTTTTTGTACATAGAGCAATAGCGGGCAGCGCCGCCTAATTGGGTTTAAACTATTCCTGGCTCCACAAAGTCTGCTCTTCACTCTTTCCCTTAGAACTGCTCTATCTCTCCATTTAAACACCATATTCTCATTCTAAGGCCCTTCACTGGTCCAATTAAGTAATCCTACAAGTTAGCACTATTAAACCATAAGCACTACTTACTCTTATACTCTCTACGATTACCCTGTCCTCTATTGGTCCATCTTAAATTCAGTTTCCCTATATTACTCTAGCATGTCCAAAGGTCAGTCAATGGTTTCCTCTCCAGTCCAGCTGGTGAATCTGGGAATTTTGAGGCAATGTTACAACTGTCTCATGTACACGGACAACCCTCTCCTCCTCCAAACAGGTTCAAATATATGTGAGAGATGCAACTATTTAGCCAAACTGGAGGCTGAGCTCTCTCATCTCAAAACTGGTGTAACCAGTCAGGAGGAGAAGGTAACCTCACACAACACAATTCCATTATCACATAGTCCCACCACATCAGCGAACCAAACACATAAATACACAAAAACATACTCGGAGGCTCTAAATAAAAATCTACCTAAGCAACAGAGACCTCCAAAGCAGACATCCAAGCAAACGCTACCTCAAAACAAAACACTCACAACACATAACCCACAAAGTCAGTGTGCCAAGCAGCCACAGCCCTTAAGGCTGAATAACACACCTGATACTCTTGTAATAGGTGACTCTGTTGTCAGACACACTGACGTCCGCTCACCAGGCTGAATAAAGAGAAGGTCACGGTGAGCTGCCTGTCGGGTGCTAGGATCCACCACATAACGCAAGCACTCAGGTCACTCCAAAGCAAATACAAATATGACTCAGTCATTGTACATGCTGGTGTGAATGACCTGAGATGTACCTCCCTGGACTACATGAAAAGAGACATAGAGGAGCTCTCTGATCATGTAGCCCAGGCTGGTATGACCCTGACCTTTGAGCAGCATCTTACCCTCACCTAGAATGATGCCACAGTACAAAGACAAAATGATAGATTTTAACAATTGGCTAAAATTTTGGTGTCATTCAAAGGGGATCCAATGTCTGTCAGCCTGGGATGACATGCTCGACAAGCCACGTTGCTTCGCTAGGGACGGCTTGCACCTGTCACCACTGGGCTTTTGGATATTGGCAAAGGCTCTTGCCACCCCCATAGTGCCTTTTTTAGGCAAGGCTCAAAAGTCAAACCCACCCCCATAGACAGCACAAGGAACAAGAAACTAAGGGTAATGCTGCTAAACACCAGAAGTCTTAACCTCAAGATGCATGCACTCGAAGCTCTCCTCAGTATGGAGAACATCGATATCTGTGCAGTGACAGAAATCTGGTTCAAGGCTCCAGAGAACACCCCAGCACTAACAGGCTATACCTCATATCATGCTTTTCGGCCCCAAAACCCGGACCGAACCACAAAAGGAGGGGGAGTTTCCATATTTATCAAGGATATCCACACCTCCAGGTTAGTGGCATTGCACGAAGTATCGGAGACCATCCATGTGCAACTAACAGTGGGCAAGACTGCTTTTCAGTTTATAGCATCCTACAGACCACCCTCTCAAAGTCAGGAATCCCACTCGGCTTTCCTGAAAACATTGGAGAACATGAAGATCTCTCCGAACATCATTATATTGGGCGACTTCAACTACCCAAACATTGACTGGGAGCACTACTCAAGCCCCAGCACCTTAGCCCAAAGGTTCCTGTAAATTATAAACTCAAATGCTATGGAACAACTAGTCATCACTCCCACAAGAGGGGACAACATACTAGACCTGATCATTACCAACATGGGGACTCTATGCTCCACACCAGAAGTATATCCCTCATTGGTAAGATCAGACCATAAATTAATTTCACTGGATGTCCACATCCCGACCCCACCCCCAGCCCAGAAAACCACAGTGAAAAACTTCTCAAAAGTGAACTTCTCACTTCTCAAAACCAAAGTGGAATCCTTCAAGGCCCCAGGGCCAGTGGAAACTATGGCCCAAACTGCAAAATCCTATATAAACGCATTCTACGGACATCTCCAGGAATGCTTGGATCATGCTATCCCAAACAAAACCAAGACCCAGTCATCCAAAGGCAGGCATCCAGTCTGGTGGACCCCTGCCATAAATAAACTGTACAACAGAAGGAGGAAGCTACTACATGATAGAGCAAAATCCCTAATAGGGAAGGCATCTCTGATCAGTACTAGCAAAAAATTACGATCCCTCATAAAATCCTCCAAGGCCAGCTTCGAGAGAAAAATTGCACAGGACACCAAAGACGATCATAAGGCTTTTTTCAGTTATGTTAGAAACCTGGGATGCAACTCCCAGACTTGTTCTGAGTTGATTCTAAATGACAAAAAATACACTGAACCCACAGACATCGCCAATATCCTGGCAGACAGGTTCAGTGCAAAGTTCTCCCCCCCAAAAGAGCAAGTATCTATCCTGGCAGAGGGCTGCCTCCCAAACATCTCTGATGCTCAGGTGAAGGCTGCTCTCTCCAAAGCAAAAAACACTGCTTCCATGGGACCAGATGGCGTCCCAGGTTGCGTCCTACATGAACTCCAAGAGGAACTAATCCCTCAAATAAAACAGCTATACAATCTCAGCCTCACTACAGGATATGTACCCACAGAATGGTGCACAGCAACAGTGGTCCCACTCCACAAAGGTGGAGCCTCTACGGATCCTGGAAACTATCGCCCCATAAGCCTGACTAGCTTAGTCTGCAAGGCTATGGAGAGGATCATCATGGAGCTCATAAACAACGACATTGGGGACCTACAGACACTAGATCCTACCCAGTTCGGCTTTGTCAAGGGCAGATCCTGCCTTTTGAACCTGGTTGACTTCTTCGAAACAGTCACTAAAGCCATAGATGAAGGGAAGGTAGTCCACACAGCCTATCTGGACCTTGCAAAGGCATTTGACACAATACCCCACTCGGGCATCATAGATAAGCTATCCAGCTTAAATATAAACCCCTATGTCACAAGATGGGTCGCAAACTGGCTCAAAGACAGAACCCACAGAGTGAGAGTTGCTGGAGCCATGTCAGACTTGAAACCGGTCACAAGTGGTGTCCCACAGGGTTCTGTCCTGGGACCACTCTTGTTCGGTATATACTTTTCCGAGGTACAGGCAAACGTGGGAGGACTATGGCTCACCAAGTTCGCAGATGACTGCAAACTGGGCACCATAATCAACTCTCCAGCTGACACAAACATCCTTCAAAAAGGTCTCACAGAGACAGATAACTGGTGCCAGCGACATGGTTTAAAGCTAAATGCCAAAAAATGTATAGTCATACCCTTTGGCAAAAACAATGTGCCCACAAATTACCACATAGGCAGAAACCCATTAAGTACAGAGAAAGTTATTAGGGACCTGGGGACCCAAGTTGATAGCAATCTCTCCTTTGAAAACCACATTGCCAAAGTGGTTAGAAAGACCTTCTACATAGCCCACCTCATCAAGAAGGGTTTCACATCTAGATCAAGAGAGGTAATCGTGCCCCTTTATTCATCCCTCATCAGGCCCATCAGAGAATACAATGCCCCTTTTGGGATGTACCTTACCCGACACCTGCAGCAATTAGAAAGACCCCAAAAGTATCTCACCAAGAGGATCAAGGGTCTCAAACAGATGCCATATGCTGCTCGGTTAAAAAACTCCAGCTCTACTCAGTTGCATACCGCCTACTTCGAGGCGATCTATGCCTGACATACAAAGCTATGTCAAATCCAGAATTAATGGACATGCTCCACCTCAGTAAATCTAAATCCCTTAGAGCCACACGCTCGAGGGACTTGAACCTCAGCACAGAAATAAATAGAACTTGTTGGAGGGACAGGTTCATAACCCAGAGGCTCCCTTTGCTCTGGAATAGAATTCCAGTTCATGTGAGGCAGAGCACCTCACTGAATCTCTTCAAGAAGAATCTCGATAGGTGGATGGGGGATCGTAGGTTTGTCCCAGGGATTACTCCCGTGTCACTATTAGACAGAGGCACAGTAAACTAAACCTTAAAAAGGGCACAGTATACTCAAATCAAGGGGTGACATAAGCCATACAGAATCGGGCTAGGCTTATAATTGCTCCAGGGCAGATAGCCTTATATGAACCTATGAACCTATGAACCACATCCCTACCAGAGCCTTACGATCTAGTTCTCAGAACCTAATAAGCGTTATCAAACACAAAAATGATGCTGGCAAATCTCTCTTTGCCTGCACTATTGCCAAAAATCTGGAACCCACTACCTCCACTATTCAATTTAAGAAACTCATAAGAACCCACTTCTCAAACAATTGGCTTTGTTCATGCTACTCCCCAGGTTAATTTGCACCAATACCATGTTCAAGGATTCTACTAAAGGTCCCCTAATTCCTTTCACTGTAAAGCTTAATAATCACTGGTTATCTCTGTAACAAAATATTGAGAGTACTCATAATTTAGAAAGACAAAAAAATATTTTTTTCTTGTGTTTATATTTTATATTCTATATAAACCCTACTACTAGAATGCTGTATGCTGACGTTACTAAAGGAATTGTTAATCTATACATAACTTATGTTTCTATGGAACCTATATCTCTTTATGATATTCTTGTGTAATTTCTTTATGACATGCTATTGGAGCTTTTCTCCTCGAGCCTTCACTGAAAATGGATATGTGTCCCGTCGGACTTTTCCAGTTAACAAATGTAAAATAAAATAAAAAATAAATAAAATGTATATATTTATTTCACATTTGTTAACCTGGTTGGTCCAGCTGAGTTACAAAAAAAAAAAAACATTTTCAGTGGAGACCTGAGGAAAAAAGCTCCAATCACATCTGCAGCAATAAAAAGTAAAAGAAACATTATACATAAGATAAAATAGAGTACAAACTGGAATGGCAGTATACAGAACAAATTATAGTTGCCACATAAGTGTGAGTGCTAAAAATATAAACATACAAACAGTTTGGTTCTAATATTTACAAGAATTAGAAGTAATGCCAAGACACTTCTTAAGTAGAAGTTGTAGAATGTGAATAGACAGAGGTATACAGGAGGTTAAGTGGGGTGATTGCAGTGACAGATCCTGGAGTTAAGCATCTTTTAGTGTCTCTTTAAAGTTGTTGGCATGAGTTATACTTCTGATATGTAATGGGAGTTTGTTCCAGCTATGAGAGAGAGAGAGAGTATTTATAAAGGCTTTTGCCTATTTTTTTACCGGCTTTATAGGTCAGTAGTAACAGTTGGTTGGAAGGATGAAGAGGACAATTGGGGGTGTAATAGGACAGAAGTTTGGAAAGTGATGGGCAGGAAGTGTGGTTATTGAGTAGGGAGTGAGCAGTTTGGAGTTGAGTGAGAGTAAGTCGATGTGGGAATTCAAGCTAGTCAAGTTTCTGTAGGGCCAGGCAGTGGTGGGAGGAGTGGGGATGATTTACAGCAAGTCTCACAGGGGATAATTGGCAAGGCTTAAAAATGGCTCGCAAGGGCAGTTAGCCTAGTACTAATCTATGAACCTAGCAACTTTATTGTATGTTGATTCGAGTTTATGAATAAGGGAAGACTGTAGGTTAGTCAGGATAGGGGTGGCATAGAGCAGTGTGGGTAATAAGAAAGTTCGAGCAAGGGCACATTTGGATTCTGCACTAAGGTATTTTTTATTTCTGTAAAGTAGGCCTAATTTTTGGTGGGTTTTCTGATGCTTTGTTGGACATATAGGACAAAATTTAGTTGGGCATCAATAATGGTGCAGAGGAGATTAGTTTGTGTTTCAGTTTTTATAACTGTGTTGTTCAGAGAAAAGATTGAAAAGTTACATTTACAGTGGGAGAGGGAGTTAGGCAGAAAAAGGAGGAGCTTTGTTTTATTGGGATTGAGGATGAGCTAATTGTCATTGAGCCATCTTTCTACAGAAGAAAATGAGTTTTGTTTAGTAGTTAACGGGTCTGACATGTTTTCAGAGACAGATATCATTGTGGAGTCATCTGCATATTGGATGATAGAGGAGTGACCACAAGAAGTATGGAGGTTATTGGGAAAGATGTTGAATAGCAGAGGTCAAGGATGGAGCCTTGGGGTACCCTAGTTTGGATTGATAGGAAAGGGAAGCAAGAGTTAAGCCATCTAACTGATTGTTGTCTGTTAGAGAGGTCGCTGGAGAACCAGTTGAGGGTAGTGTGAGAGAGGTTGAGACAGGACAGTCTGAAGAGGAGTAGATAGTGAGAAACAGTATCGAAGGATTTAGATAAATTGAGGAACAGGCAAGATACAAGTTTTTGTTGTCTCTGGCCATAGCAATAGTTTCAGAGAAGGAAATAAGGGCAGTGGAGGTGCTGTGTTTAGGAAGAAACGAGTGTTGTGTAGGAGTGAGGAGATTTTCCTGGATAAGATATGCAATCAGTATGAGAATGGATACATTTGTCAAGGATTTTAGACAGAGGAGAGAGGATAGCAATGGATCTGAAGTTGCTAGATTCAGTTGGATTACCACCAGTGTGCAGAGGTATAGTGTAGAAAGATTTTCAGAGGTCAGAAACTATGGATTCTTGAATGGATCTATTAATTAAAACAGAGACAGGAAAAGTAATAGAGTCAGCAGCTATTTTAAGGAAATGAGGAGGAAGGCTGTCAATAGAGGGAGAACAGGGTTTAAGTTTCAGGAGTAGTTTTCTGATGTAGGAAATAGAGACAGATTTGAATGAGAAAGTGTTGGCACTGGCAGTCTGAATGAGAGATGTAGAGTGGTTTGTGTTATAGGCATCTGTAGTAGATGAGGAGTTATTAGGAATGAGCTTGGCAAAAGTTTCTATGAAGTATTTGTTAAGAAGTGTTGCAACCTCTGTTGGGGTGTTGTTAGGGATGGGGTTGGGGGCAGTGGGGGTACCGATATGGAGAATTTTGTTAATAGTACTTCAAAATCTTTTAGGGTTGGTGTAGTGGTTAGTTTGAGTTTTTCTTATCATGGTGGGGTGTTTGTTTTTTTTTTTTTGGTGAGGTTCTTAAGTTCTCTGTAGTCTTCTAATTGTGAGGATGATTTAAATTTTAGCCAGAGTTTCCAAGCCTTATCTATTTTTGCCATGAGGGAGAGACTATTTCTAGTGAGCCAGGGGGCATAGTTGGAATTGGCCCTGATTTTCTTTAAGGGAGCTATGGAGTTCAGGATGTCAAGAAATATGTGGTTAAGTTTAAGTACAGCTTCATTAATTGACAGAGAGTGCAGGAAAGACCAATTGATAGAGGAAATATATGTATTCAGAGTATCTGGGTTAAAGTTGGTGAGTTTTCTACAGTCTTTGTAGAGGTGAGGTCTCTCTAGTTGGGGGATTATCAATAGATGTGAGTTGGTAGGTAGTCACTTATAGTGCTGGAGGGGGTACAGGGATTATGCTACATGTGAGGTCTATTAGTGACAATCCAATCTAGAGTGGACTTCGGTATGTTTTTATATAGGTAAGTGGGGGTGGAGATCAGTTGGGAAAAGCCATGGAGATTGATGCTGTGCTAGGGGGAGTGAATATTTAGGTCATTCCAATCTATGTTAACATCTCCAAGGATTAAAGTTTCATAGGCAATATTTTGTAATAACCAAAAAAGTATTTGTTCAAGGATTGGGATGTTTTTACTTGGTGGGATGTAGATGGATACACGATGCAAATTTTTGTGGGTATTTAAGTGACAGTTTAAAATGAGAAGCTCAACAGATTGAAAGTTAGGGAAGGAGACAGTAAGTGGGGAGAGATTAAGCCATTTAGAAAAGAATATGGTGACACTGCCACCTTTTTTTGGAATTCTATCTAGTCAGTACATATTAAATCCTGGAGGTAAGATTTCAGTATCTGAAATGAGGGGTTTAAGCCATGTTTCAGATAGGGCTAGGATTTGGGGTTTGTTAGAGGCTATCCAGGAGTGAAAGTCAGTAATTTTATTGAATAAGCTTTGTGTGTTTAATGAGAGGATAGTTAGTTGTTTTGAGGGAGGGGACATAGTGTTTGGCGATAGCAGTGGGGATGTGGGGGCTGTATTAGCAGAGAGGGTGAGAGTGGTAGGGGAGGGTGGGCCTGGGTTTAGATGAATGCCACCAGAGAGGAGTAAAGAAATGTAGAAGAGGATTGGTTGAAGAGTTTGGCGGTCATAAGTGGAAAGTTTAAATTTTAGTTTTGCAGAATTAGAAGTAGTGGAAAGGATGTAGAGTTTGAGAAGGTAGATGTAGGATAACTGAAATAGAGAGGATGAGATAGTGTAGAAATGATTATTGTTTTTTATAGTAGGTAGGTAGGTGCTGAAGGAAGTTTGTTGAATATGGTTTAAATTACAATGATAACTAGTGAGGAAGGAGAGGAAGAAGAACAGTGGAGTGAGAAGGTGCAGGAGGTACATGATTAGTGAATGGCTATCTAGTATCAGAAAAGAATTGGATAGTGCAGTGAAAAGTGTGGAAACAATGCAAAATGGGAAAGGCAGTATTACGTTTGTAGGGGAGGGGGAGTAGTTGTAATGTCAAAGTGTTAAAGAGAGGTAGAAAGGTGATAGGTTGAAGTGTGAGAAAGGGATGTGTTTATGTAATGAGGCTTGGGTGCAAGTCTAGATGTTGCACGGGTGGGTGGGAATGGGATTAGGGTAGGGTAGCCAAGTGAGCCTGAGCATAGTGAGGGCAAACAAAGCAGGCTGACCTAGACCAGGGAATGCATTTAAGAAATAAAAAAGTCTACAAAAACAATCAGAGACCTGGGAACAAGAGGATAGGTAAGCAAAGTATGAGTGTGTCCTATAGTCAAAAAGGACAGGCAGAAATTAGGAGAAATACAAAAGTCAAAAAAGAAAAACAGTCCGCGGTGGTGGTGCTGCGGTAGCATTGTCGCCTCACAGTAAGACGCTGTCCGGTTTGATTCTCAGCTAGAGTGTCTTCTGCGTGGAGACATTGAAGGCTGTGCATCAGGCCTGGCAAGCCGGTACATAAAAATCAACTGCCAATAATTAGTGGACCGGAGTTCCGCTGTGGCGACCTCTAACCGGGAAAAAGCCGAAAGACACAAACAAACAAACAAAAGTCAAAAGAAGCAGGCAGAAATTAGGAGAATTTAGACTAGAAATATAGTCTACTAGATAGATGTTTAACAGGGAAGGAGGAGTGTAACTAACACTATGGGGAGCGGGGCCTTAAATAAGCTTATATGCAGCCTACTTTAAACACTATGGCAGGGGAAGAGAGAAAAAGGGTAGGAATAAGTTGGAAGTCATGAGGGGGTACAATGCAGCTGCCAGTACCGATGCAGAGCTCAACCAAAAGGCACTACAAGTACCTGTTTGCTTAACAAAGCAGTAGCTAGTGCTACTGAAAGGATTAAAAGACAAAATTCAGTGAAGTTTAGCTGAAAATAGCTGTTGTAAGCACTTGGATAGAAGCAGAGAGGCTGTGGAGGTCATCAACTTGTAGTCCAAACGTTTTCTTAAGTTTATATTTTTGGAGTGGCCATGTCTCAAGCATGGTGAGGGGAACAAACCAGACCCACTATGTAGTGATGATGTACAGGCACTAAAGGAAAATAGAGAAGGAAGAAATTGTAATAAAAGAGTTAGAGAACCTCAGTGAAACAAACCTACTATTAATGTCATTCAGGTTGTATAACAAATACTAGGCAGCAGAATTACTTAGCAATAACAGTTTAATAATAGTTCAGTTATATCTCAGTTACAATCAGTAGACAGAGTGCAGATAAACACAGATAACTAATAATTCCAGTTTGTACAAAAACAGCTAAAATGTCTAAACTGACTGCAGAATAAAAATAGAAACACTAACTGTAAAACTATGTGCAGCCAAGTAACTCTGTTCATACATCCATATATAGCCCTAGTCTTAACAGGTGAAGAAAACAAAATTACTATAAGAACGGAATGCATAGGTTCAGTTTAAAAACCTATGTGCAGCTCCTGACACAGTGTTAAACCTCGGAGGTCAAATTAAATAACAGCAGAAAGTTAACAATATCTATGACAAGGATAATATGCACTTAAGTAAAGCAGTAGTAGTAGTAGGTGAAACAATAACATGCAGTACAGAGAAAACAAACACAGTTCCAGCCACTATCGCTTTAACATAAGATGACAGTTAGTTTAATAAATGTTTACACTGTCAAATATAGCAGTAAAAAGGCTAAAATATATTGACAAAAATAATTAAGAGAAAGCAAAACTTTGAGTACTTACATGGGAGCGCACAACACCAGGGACCACAGCTGCTTAGAGAAATTTAAAGAAGGCTCCCAGGGTTTAAAAAAGCTCTTACAGGTTAGAGGGGAAGGGTCAATAACATAGTCAGGTGGGGAGGGGATGGCCAAATAATACAGTGTAATCAGACTTAGAACAGGGAATGCATGCAAGCAATAAAAAAGTCTATAAAAACTATAAGACCTGAGAACAGGAGGATAGGTAAGTAAACTATGAGTGAGTCCTATAGTCAAAAGGAATGGGTAGAAGTTAGGAGAAATACAAAAGTCAAAAGAAGCAGGCAGAAATTAGGAGAATTTAGACTAGGGAAATACTGTACTAGATAGACCTTTAACAAGGAAGGAGTGTAACTAACAACATGTGGCAGGAGAAAAGAGAAAAAAGGTAAGAATAACTTGGAAGTCATTGGGAGGGGGGATACAGTGCAGCTCTCAGTATCAATACAGAGCTTAACCAAAAGGCACTACAAGTTGCTTAATAAAGCAGTAGCTAGTGCTACTGAAAGGGTTAAAAGACAAAATGCAGTGGAGTTTAGTTGAAAATAGCCATTGTAAGCACCTGGATAGAAGCAGAGAGGCTGTTGAGGTGATCATCTAATAGTCAGTGGTGGCTTGTGCTATTGGACTGCAGGACTGCAGCCCCCCCCAGCTGTAAAACAGAAAAAAAAAAACAAAATAAAAAATAATTAGCTCACTGGAAGGGGATCAGACTGCAATGTCTGCAGTCTGTGCATGTCAGAACTGCAGGCTGGATTCAACACATGTGTACTTTGAATGTGTTCACGGGTGTGGTGTTAAGATAGAGGTTAGGCAGGATTAGTGTGTGTGTGTGTGTGTGTGTGTGTGTGTGTGTGTGTGTGTGTGTGTGTGTGTGTGTGTAATGCCCCAGTTAACTATAACTGGTGGCTACAGAGTTGGCTCAAACCCTGTACCTTGGGGGCAGGTAGTAAGAGCCTGAATTCCCTACCCACCACCACTTGTAAATTTTTGCCTCATATTTTGTTCTGTTCCTCATAAAATATGTGGTTTTCTGGATTTTGAATTCACTAAATAATGACAGACATTTGAATTTCAGACTTCATATTCTTTATAAAGTACATGGTAACACAAAACCTTTTATTCTAGCAATTTTCTAAGTTTATAAGATCAATATTTGAAATGTGTCCCTATTTTTGGGGCTGTATTCCCCCATTATTTGCTTTGTCCAGATTTTTTGCGCTAAGAGGTTGAGAGCTATGCTGAGACCTGAATTCACTGAATATGTTTGGGGGCTGTATTCCCCCATTTTTGGCTTTTTCCAGGTGTTTTGTGCTAAAAGGTTGAGAGCTATGGTGAGAAGTGAATTCACTAAATGACAGCCATTTAAGTTTCAGTCTTCCTGTCTTACAAGAAACAGCTGGTTTGGCATAGTGGTATTTTGCTCTGACTATAGTGCATAGGGTCCTGGGTTCAAGACTTGGCAGTAAACCACATGGTGGTAGTGTAGCATTTTATTCTACCAACTTTCCAAGATTGTACAAGCAATGTTTAAAATGTGTCCCTGGTTTTTGGGCTTTTGCCCCCCCCCAATAAATGTTGGCTTTTTCCAGATTTCTTGTGCTCATGTGCTGCAAAGTTGAGAGATACAGCTGCGTGGTGAGTGAATTTTACAAGCAGCTAAGAGCTTCAGGGGAAAAGAAGTTTAGTGCTGCTTATGCTGAGCCTGCTTGCATTGTTAATAGCACAACATGAAGTGTACTTGCTTTGGATGCAGAAGGCTATGGGTTCTACTCCCACATTATGTAGATGCATTGCTGATACTGTACTGTGTTGTACCTTTAAAGGGGGTGGATGCTGCAGTCCTGAGAATGTCCTCTTTGGTGGAGATACCTAGTAACTATGAACCTGTTATCAGTTTGGCATCCATTCCCTATTGCAATATTACTAGCTTATCATTTTTTTTAATGTAACATAGGCAATTTATTCCTCAAGGGCAACAGGCACTTTATTTGTAGATGAAACAATGAAATATAAAGTTGTTTGCTAGCAGCAACCTCCTCATTAGTTACAGATCTCTTTAATGTGGAATTATTTAGATGACCTTTACTTCTGCAGAGATTGTGCCTATTTACTGATTGGATTGTAAAGGTTTGAGTAGACTTTTATGTTCTGAATTGGGCAGTTTTGTCATTATTGGTGCATGCATTTTGTTTAATTGTTTACTGGAAAATGTTCAAAACAATAAATTTAAAACATCCTCTAACAGCTGTACTTATTATACAAGGAATATAATTTAATACAACCAGGGAGGTGTATCAAAGAACACATGTATGTTTCATGTGCAAGGGGCCTATGATTTGAAAACAGCCCAAAGTTTATCTTTATTTGCCACTGGCCAGATGTATTTTCTTTGAATGTGGGTTTCAATGTTGTTTCAAGGGCAGAGAAGTTTTAATACTAAGTCTATTTTCACTGTGAGACTGCATTGCTTTGTTTAGCAGATGTCTACTAGTGTTTGTACTGTAAAATGTAAAATAAAACTTTAAAATGAAAGCCAAATCATCATAGAAGTAAAGCAGTATGCACATTACAGTGTTTATGGTAAATGGGGTGAAGGAGCCAAGTAGGACATTGGAATGGCTGCAGAGGGGAGGTCTCATTCGACCATGATTTTGTGAGGTGGGAAGGGCAGCAAACTCAAAGACAGCCCTGGCTGAACTATACTTCTCAACTGTCCAGATTTTCACAGAATTAATAGATTTTTGCTTCTTATTTTTGGTTTGTTCCTCATAAGATTTGTGGTTTTCTGGCAAATTATTCATTAGGAATGAAGTCACTACATAATGACAAACATTGAATTTCAGACTTAATACCCTTCAGAAAAATGCATGCTAAAGCAAGACCTGTTATTCTATCAACTGTCTAAGTTTATACAAGAGCAGTTTTTAGTACTGTCTGTATGTTCTCCTTATATATTTGGCCTTGTCCAAATTTCGTGTGTTAAGACATTGAGATGTACGCACAAAGAAATCACTTTATAGAATTAGGAATATCCAAACCTCTCAACTGTCCTCGACTTTGGCTCAAAATGTTGCTCTCCCCCTAATAATCCCCCCGCAAAATGGCAATTTTGGAAGAAAATGTGGAGGATTTACAATTAATAAATAATTGTAATGATCAGAGTTATAGATTACTTTTATTTCAGAAATGCATGCAGATTCTCTTATTTTTTCAGCTGCTCAACTTAACAGTACTAATATTTAAAAAAATTGTCCATTCTTCGACAGGTTCCCAGCTGTATTGTGTGGCTATTTTATATTTTTGCATCACATTTTTGGTCCATTTTTCATAAAACTGTGGTTTTCTGGCAAATTAGTGGCAAATCATTAAAGACTGAAGCTAGAAAATAATGACAGACATTTGTCTATCAGATTTCACACACTTCAGAAAATTCATACTAATGCAAGACCTACTATTCTATTATCTTTCTAAGTTTATAAGAGCAATATTTAAAAATCGTTCTTATTTTTGGGCCTTTGTCCCACTTCTGTTTATGGCTTTGTCCAGATTTCTTGCTCTGAGGTTGAGAGATATGACAAATGTGTCAGAGCCATCACATTTCAAAATGTGACATACGTGTTGCACCCCACTCCCCCATGTAGTAACTCTGGATGTGTCCAAGCAAGACAAGGAGCAGTTATGCAGTGTAAGTGTGCAGAGTATCCCCCCATACAAGGTGGACACAAGTACTACAGTGGCTTTTCATCTGTCCTTGATTTTGCAGAATGTTCTGGTTTTCTGTCATATTTTTATACTGTTGATTTATGCTTCTTATTATTCAGAAAATCCATGTTGTTGCAGTGCCTGTGATCTGTGTTTAAGTAGCAATGCTTTAATGACCACAAGGTAAGCATGTCTGAGATTGTAAGATGCAAGCAAGCTTTAATAAGCATACTGTTAAAGAATTACCAACACTAAAAGCTTTTTTGTTGTTGCCATGCAGAGAATATTTACAAAACTAGATAATGTATAAGCCTTAGGTATTGAAATGCATATGACAGTATTTGTAATAAAGGACAGGATTACAGTATTTTCAGAATCTCATTACATTTGTTGGAGACTTGCAGTCATCTTTGCAGGCTTTACCTGTAAGCTAAACAGAATGCCAATCTATCATGTGTGGTCCATAACCTGTGCAGTAATCCTTTAAGCAATTTATCTTGAGCTTGTTTCTTCTTTGCTGTTCATTTTTTACTTTGATCATGTTTTCCTCATGAAACAAGTAGATAGCTGTTGTCAGACATCAGGTCTTTTTTTGGATAAAAAATATTTTTACAAGTGAGGGTATTAGAGAGATTGCTACTTTCAGCATGTTACTTGGTACTTTTATAAAGTTGAATACAAATTATAATTATAAATGCAGTGCAAAGAGGAGTGGTTTGAGTTGAGTGCTGCTTGTTTTTTATACTTGATTTTGAGTGGCATTCCAGTAATGTGTTTAAAAAGTAATTTATTTTTTTCTTGCCTCACAACCTTTTTGTTTCCATCTAGATATTACATAAGCTGTCATGTAGCCAATGCATTGAAATATTTTTTTCTTCTACACTTCATTTTGTCTTGATTGGACTCTCATAATGACTGTCTGGCACCCAGGGCAGCATATTTAATTAAAGTCCCAGTTTTTGTGGTTTTGAGCCTAGCTGCACCCCCTTCTAGTTGGTCACACACCTTCCTGTTGGCCCCACCCATTCAACTGTCTTCTGCAGCCCCCTTTGATTTGAAGCCTCCAGCTGCCACTGCTAGTAGTCCAAAAGTTTTCTTAAGTTTATATATTTGGAGTGTCTGTGCTCTCAAGCATGGGGAGGGGAACAAACTGGGCCCACTATGTAGTCACTATGTACAGGCAATGGGATCTCACAACACCAGGGACCGGAGCTGCTATCCTGTCAAATGTGACAGATGCTGTAATGTCTTGATTTTGCTGTCAGTTCCTTAATAAAACATTAGTATTCATTAGATTTAACATATCTACCAGTTAGTGGAAAGAATATCTTCTTAATTTTGTTTACTATAATTGTGGAGGTATTATGGCTATGCTTTCATTACAGCTGAGTTTTATAAACCAGTTAATATGTACTAATTCTCTCAGTAGAGGAGGTTCTTTTAGGTTGGTGAAATGACAGATAGTGATTGTGAGAAGAGTTTGTGTGATGGTTTTCTAAGGCCATATAGTTGTAATTGTGCAGTGATCACTGACAGTATTGTTACTGTTGTGTCACAACATCTGTTTGGCCTGCTTGCAAGTATCCAACAAACACTGAGTAACATATACTAATTGACTACACTTTAGTATGTAGAGCCTTGTCAGTTTATGTGCCTCCTACATGACACATGACTTGTGTACTTGGATTGAGTGTATACAAACTATTGATGCCAGAATGCCATATATGTTGCCCTAATACAGAATGCCATGTATGTTATGTGCTGCACTGCATAAGAGTTCTTGGTGTGCACTGCATATACAGGAATATTACAACATACACATGTTTAAAAATTCAAAGATTCAAAGAAACTGCATTGTCATTTAGGGCCACACAAGTGCATCTATTTATAAGTTAATAGCAAGATAAGATGGAAACCTAAAGCAGAGTATTGAGAATTGCATCCAGTGGCAGTACACACACACACACACACACACACACACACACACACACACACACACACACACACACACACACACACACACACACACACACACACACACGCACACACACACAGATACACATGACACAGATATGTCATACACTGAACAATGGTCCACGTGAGGTACAGGCTGTACAGTAGGAGAGGTACAATATGATATTCCATTGTCTTAATACACATAGATAATACTGCAGGCTCTGAAAATGCAATCTAAGGAGGTTTTCCACCTTGTAGAAGATTACATGATGCCAATGCATCATATTCTACACATTCTGGTTGTGTTTTTCAGGTTATCATGCTATCCACACTTTGCTGCCATGTTTACAGTGCTCACTCTGTGAAACAATACATATGATATCACTGCACAGAATTGTGTGTGCCCTAAGTTTAATAATTATATTGTATTACTTACCCAGTTCCGTTTCATACTTATGGCTGACGACCTTGCTAAACTATCCTTTATAAAGGTATAGAGAGGTGGTTAGACAGTTTACAAGATGTATGTGATTACATACAGACAACTTGTAAACTGTCAAACTACTCAAGTTTGACAGTTTACAAGCTGTCATTAAGCAATCACCACTGTACTGTCTTATACACTGGTGGTGGGAGGGGGTACAGACAGCAAATTCCCTTAGTACAGCTCCACACCATCATGTGGAACAAAATGGTAATGAAGACAGTATATCAGAAATTATACAACTGGGTGTCTCCCAATTTATAACTATGTCTATAATAACCAGCATTCACGAGTAGTAAACTTGTTGGACTGGATTTGGACTAAACAATGAAACAATCACAAGCACAGAGGTATTGTAGCAAATGATTTTAGTTATTATTACCCTTCTTTTACCATATGGAAACACAAACCACCCCAGCCATCTCAAACACTATTGATATACAGAGACTAAAAACACATTCAGGTAAACACAGTTGAGGAAGATTCAAGAGTCAAAGATTCAAAGTAAACTTTATTGTCATTTAGGACCACACATGAGTAGCCTAAACAAAATTCTGTACATCAGCTTCTTCCTGAGATTACATACAGAATATAAAACAACACATACAAGTAAAAGAATGACACAACTAACATATACAATCCTACTCCCAGTACCCATACAAAAGAGCAGAAAAAAAAGAATTTCAATAACAGAATGAGTATACCCTCTCCTAAGTTATAGAACTCAACAAAATAAATTGGAACAGCCTGGAACATGCTGCAGATACCAACGCAACCCTAGAAATCTTTTATAACCTTATATTAAACCAATTAAAAAACGGTGCCAGTGCAAAGTATACAGGTTAGAAGTAATGCTTTTCCATGAATTGCTGCTTTGTTAAGGAAATGTTGACTTTAGCAGATGCAGCTTGGAACGACCACAAATGAAAACACTTATAAATCCCCTAAGTAAGAACAAAGAATCATATAACAAGTGTAAAAGTTTCATTAGAAAGGCAAAACAAAGTTATTTCTGCAATCTGAAAAATAACTAATCTAAACAATCCCTTGGGTTTCTAGAAATGGTTAATTAATCTCTGCATAAGAGGTGCCAGCAACAACCTGCTTACCAGACCACAGGACATCAAAGATTATTGGAAGGAGTACTTCCAGCAGCTTCTGAAGGAAGAAAACCCCACAGAAGCTGTACTGCCCCAGACACACCCTGCAATGAGTGACAAAGCGTGGTCCACCCTAGAAGAAGTAATAATAGCACTTAGGAAAATGAAGTCAGGGAAAGCAGCACACTCAGATGAGGTCATAGCAGATATGATAAAAATGTTGGGTGAGATAGGTGACAAATGGCTCCAGAGGGTACTCATAGTAGTGTGGAGAGAAAGGCATATCCCAGATGACTGGAGAATAAGCATACTCATGCCAGTGTACAATGACAAACAGGACATCCACAACTGTGGGCAGTACAGAGGTATCAAACTCCTGTCACATTGCATAAAAGCTCTGGAGAGGATGATTGATAAACAGATAAGCAGAGCAGTAGAAAGTATGGGAGATGAGCAATTCAGATTCAGATCAGGATCCAGCACAACTGACCCAATGTTTGCAATGAGATACATAGTTGAGAAGAAGCTAGAGATGAGAAAAGAGTCCAACCGGGCATTCCTAGACTTGGAGAACACATATGACAAGGTCCCAAGAAAGCTGATTTGGGCAGTACTGTGGTGGTTCAAAGTCCAAGAAACATTGGTAGAATTAGTGCAGGCTATGTACAAGGACCCAATGACTCAAGTACGAACAGTGTTCGCCCTCACAGAGAGTTCCCAGTGCGAGTGGGTGTACACCAGGGTTCAGCTCTAAGCCCACTGCTATTCATACTGGTGATGGACTACGTTAAGAAACAGGTGAGAGGGGACAGATCAACAAAGTTGCTGTATGCAGACAATGTGGTATTACAACCAGACACTGAGCAAGAATTTCTGCAAAGGACAGGAGAAAGGAATGCAAAACTGAAGGCACATGGGATGAAACTTTATACAGATAAGACAGTGCTAACGGCAGCATACTGGGGAAATCAGAAGTAGCTGAGTCTAAGGTAAAAGGTAAAATAGTGGAACAGGTTAATAGTTTCAAGCATCTGGGAGAGGTGGTTGATGAGAAGGGAAGTCTGAATAAAGAGGTCAAAGCTAGAATCAGAGGGGCTGTAGCCAACTGGCATAAAGTGCCAGGTGTACTGTATGACAGAAGAATGTCAACAAAGCTGAAAAGTAATGTGTACAAGACAGTGGTGCAGTCAGTACAACTGTATGGTACAGAAACCTGGGTAATAAAGGCAGAGCAGATGAGAAAGCTAGAGGTGATGGAAATAAAGTGCCTGAGATGGGTGATAGCATGCACACTGTGGGACAGATGAAGAAATGAGGACAAAAGAGCAGGAGCCAAAGTAACTCTAATTGCAGAAAAGAACAAAGAGAACAGATTACAGTGGTTTGGGCACGTGCAGAAAAGCAGAAGACAATCTAGTGAAGAAGATTTGGGACAGACAGGAAGAAGCTAAGAGGAAATGAGGGCATCCAGCAAAGAGGTGGATGGATTGTCTGAGAGAAGATCTGCAACGGGCAGGCATGAGTGTCGAAGAAGGCAAGAGTGTGGCATTGAATCAAGAGAGATGGTGACGGTTAACATGACATCCCAACTCCATGTAGAAAAAAAAATAGAAAAAGTGGGTTGATGATGATGATGATGACTGAAATGCTGTAACTACTTCAATGAGTCAGCTGGGTCTACTTACACCAAAAATGGCAAAGCAATTTGGGAAGTTCAGTAAATCTATAGCAGAAACCACTCCAGTGAACAAGAGCTTCTTCTTCTTCTTCTTTCGGCTTTTCCCAGTTAGGGATCGCCACAGCAGATCACCTGTCCGCTCATGATTGGCAGTGGAGTTTTACAGTGTCGAGTTGCTAGCCCACTACCCTAAATTAATTCACTATAACCCGGAAAATTTTCACATCTTGTTAACTTCCAACCAACCATAACAGCATGCATGAAGATACTAAGCAAACCAAAGGAGAATGCCTCTGCTTACCTAGACAACCTTACACAGGGCTATCTTTGGAAACTAGTGCCCTACATTGCAGCCCCAATTACAAAGCTTAGTAACAAGATCTTAGAAGGCACAGTACCTGACTTATGGAAAATGGCAAGATTATACATACCCTTTCTAAAAGGTAGTGATCAGGACAACATTAATCACAGGCAAATATGTATTTGAGGTTTTTTTTATTTGTTTTAAATCTGCTAAATCAGATAGGTAAGACGGTCATAAAGCCCTTTTCAGCTGGGCCAAGCAAACACACAGTGAAGGAATTACAACACAACACATACAGGTAAGAATTTTATTGGCGAAGGTTAAAACAAATACTTGTTTTTTATGCAGACAATATAAAATAACATACAGTAATATGGTATGTGAAGTTAACATACAAGTTATAGAAAAATGTAATGTTAATGATATACAGTAATATAGTATGTAAGATGATTCCCATGGTATGAAATAGTACAGCAGAAGTAAGTTCAAAAAAGAAGTATGGTGTCTTCAGAAGGGCACTGGTAGGTTTCAGAAGGCAGGAGAATATAGGAAATATAAAGGTAGTAAAGAAAGAAGAAAGGGTTACAGAAAGCAGCAGGTAGAGGAAGCCTGAGGAAGTATAACGTTAAGGGGGCAGCTGGGTATAGAATAATGTTATAAGATTAGGGATAGTTTTGATTTATAGAACTGTACTTTTTACCAATTGATTTTTTTAAAGTGAGGTCTATAAAAGGTGGTACAACCATCGGTGTCATTGCACAGGATATCAGCAGAGATCTTTACTGACAATTTATTGGTTAGTGAGGGGCAAAACACAAAAAAGAGCAGTTAGTGAGTAAAGAAAGATAAAATAAAGGTCTTTCTTGCTGCAGCTGGGAGCCACATGATCTTATTTAATGCTTTACAGTAATGTTCATTGTATGGTACTAGATAAATGAACCAACATGTTTTGTTTATTGTAGTCAGCAGGAGGTGAGTGTTGTGGGTTGATTTTAAAGCTAGAAGATGTAAGCCATACTTTAGCAAGAGCATATCTGGTTTCAGGGGAGAGGTAGGTAGAACCTGTGTACCAGACATTTAGCTTATTCAGAACTTTCTCTGCAGCATGAGTCATGAAGTTTAGTGAGGGGTGCAGGAGTAAGCCGAGATATTGATAGGAAGTAAGTTGGGGGTATTTTTTCACCGTTGAGTCCTAAATGCATACAGTGAAGGTTGTCCTTAAGCCTTCATGTAGTCTTAAAAAAAATACTGAGGAATCTGTTGGGTTAGGCTGCTTCTTCCATATCACATCATGGATTTGTCTGATTATGCACAGACAATTCATTTATGGAAACACCTGCAAATCTCAATTGATTATAAACTTAATTTTCAGGAACAAATGAATTCCACCATCAAAAACATCTGCAGAAAAGTAGGAGCTTTGTGCAGCGTTAACGACCTAATTATAAACAGACAACCCACAAACCTATACATGCACAGTCATGCCTTCCATTAAACAACTTAATTAAATGGTACATCACAAAAAGACAGCTTTGTTCATCTAAATATTTCCTTCTGCACATTGGCAAAACAAATGCAAAAATATGTAAGAAAGGCCTAAGTATTTACCTTTTACCTAATCACCTTACAGCCACTCCAGTGCTTTCCACCTTGAAATCCTTAGCAAGGTCCCAGTTTCATAACCCCTATTCTTGCAATAGACATAGGCATGTAAAACCTAATGTTAGTTAATGGACTGATTACAGTCAGCCACAGTAGCCTACAAACACACAAACATATTTCTAACAACAGCTGAAAGTCTCAGAACATTATATCAAATTAAACTTTTTCACTTCATCCATCTGCCTCTTCCCTCCCAACCTCTAGCTTGGCTGTGTTTTTCTTGCAGTTTTTTACTGAATTGCTTGTTTGTATGACCTTTTTTTAACCCTTTGGTTTGGAAATTGACAGTAATCACCAATGGCTGAAAACTTTTAAAGTTTAACTGAGCATTTGAACTCTTTTGGCAAGCAAATACAACTGTAGTAGTTCTCAGTAATGAGGGTAACCAAATAAAACATTTTCTGCTGTATTCCAGCCTTTCTTGATGAACTTTACAATGCTGTATTCTGAGAACATATGGCATCGCAGGACTCTAATATCCTTACTAAAGTGAAACAGGAAAGTACTCAAGGCTGTAGTAGAAGTGAAGCTGAAGTCTCTTCCATGCAGTCTTCTATAGACTCTGTATCCATCCTGCTGCAGCAAATCTTGGAGGAAACTAAAGCATTATTGTTTGTGTCTTTCGGCTTTTCCTGGTTAGGGGTCACCACAGCGGAACTCCAGTCTGCTAATGATTGGTAGTTGATTTTTACGTGCCAAGTTACCAGCCCTGATGCACAACCTTCAACGAAGGTACGCCCATTCATGCATGTCTCCACGCAGAAGACACTCTAGCTGAGAATCGAACCGGACAGTGTCTTACTGTGAGGCGACAATGCTACCGCAGCACCACCACAGTTTATCAAAATAGTGGGGTTCTTTAAATGACAAGTTGGAACTGCAGTATCATTTGCAAATACTGCAGCAAAAAATGATCATGTGTCATTCCAATCAAACTGATGAGCTCTCTTCCAAGAATAAAAAATGCAACTTAAAGTTGATGTCATGGAAAAATTGGGCTCATTGAAGCAACTTAGACTTGACTGAACTACTTGAAGTGGTGGAGGGGTCTGACATAGAAGCTTTTATTAAGAAAGACCTAAGACTTTTCCTACAGGGGTTCCACCTCCAGAAATAGTGCAGAATTATGGAATTATGATGACGTCAACAATAAACCTTCCTGGGCATTTCATTAACAGACTCTTAAATTATGTGGACAAGGAAGTGGTTCTCCATAAATAAACAGAACCTGGAGGCTTATGTAAGATCACCGGAGCACCAACTTGCTTTTCTCCAGATTGTAGAGTAGTGCTATTATTCAAAAGGGAAATGTTATCCTGTGTTGAAAACATATTAAAGAGCTGTGATGCTCTGTTTTATTGGACATCAACAATTTGCAAAGGCTTACTTTTCAGCTACACAATAGGACTGAGGATTACTTGGACAGGATCTTGAGCATCCCTCCTTCACCCAGGCTACCAGACTCAATCAACCTTCCATTTGCCAATAATCACCAGGTTCTTCACACCCCTCAAAATATTTTCTCGATCCCTTGGTTCATCTTCTAAAACTTCAGAGAATAAAAATACTTAAAAGATTCAGAGCTGACCCCCTCCTGCAAGTACTGCACAGTGAAGAGCTACACAACAACTTCCTTATTTCTTTGAAAGCACCAATCGGTTCTCCTTGTTTGAAAAATGGTCAGAAGACACATTAGCTAAATCCCAGACACTCCTTACAAGAACTGGACTTACTGGAGCATGAGCAAAGTAGTGGTAGTTTGGATGATGATGCGGCAGTCATTGCAAATGGAATTGCCCCTTCTTGATTGTCTGACTGTAATATCCATACATTTTTTCCAGTTAGTATGACTGCTGTCAGGGATTTCTGTTTCTGTAACTGGGAGCAAATGCAGAGGGATCTTGTGATTAAGGCAGTCATTTAATCTTGGGAATCTAATGTCTCTGTGGCAGTTCATCTTTGTGCTTACATGAGATAGCAGTGTAACAGTCCTGTGAATCTATATTCTTTACTTTTGCAGAGAGGCATGCATATGGTTATAATCTGAGTACAAACTGGGGTAGCACGTCTTTATAGATATGCAATAGTCAGGGAAGGTATGCTCATAAGTCACCAAAAGACTGTCTAATTGAAACTCCTCTAAACCATCACACAAAGCTTGGTAGTAACCAAGAAGCAGAGAGATTAGAGTAGTGGGCTAACTGTAATGTATGTATAATTTGTTTTGGGGTTTTGCAAAGCAAAGTGGGCATTTTCAACTTTTTAAAATAGCTTTTCTAACACTACACTGATAACATGCTTCTCTTGTAACAGACAAACTGGTTGTAGACACTGGGTTTAGTTTAGCTGTACCCCATGTTTGATCCTAAATGGATTATGCCACAAGTTACTATTATGATGTGTGCAGTCTGCCTTTCACAGTAGTATCATTGACTGAATTTGCTAAGGCCTTTCAAATCTTTTTTTTCCAATATCTTTATTTAATTTTCTTAACTTTTCCATTCAACAAGTAAGCTTGTAGACAATAGAGATTGATTAGACAAACAGATAAAGAAAACAGAGAAAACAATTATAAGCAACAGAATAACAATAACATCAACTACATACAAAGTGCTGAGAGCCTATTACTCTTTCTAGTCAAAATTAATATAGAATACAGCTATAAAGTTTTTCCCAGTATTGCTTATAATAAGATTGTCTGATAGACTTATATACTAACCCCTGTGCTGATAAATACTTCATTGCCATTTGTTTAAATCCATCCCATATTATTTTTGTTCTGTCAAGCCATTTTTGAGTGATATAAAGTTTAACCACTGAAAAAAAGGTAATTAGAACACGTAGATCAAATTATTTTAAACCAGGAGGGGATATGTGAAGAAATGCAAATTCCCTGGATAAAGTAGATTTCTCATAACCCATTTTCCAGCCTGACATTAAGAGAACACCAGAGTTTATATGAGCATTTGCAACTCCAAAAGATATGAAGTATGTCTGTTTTTTGAGGGTTACAAATTGAACAGATGGGGATGATGTAGGGAAGAATTTGTTAAGTCTATCATGAGCCATGTGGGCACTATTTACTATCATTGGGTGAGTATAAGCACATTTTTTAAAAAGGTAGTAATTTTAATGACAACTGAATAAAGTGAGATGTTTGATTAACTGAAATTAAGGGGTTTCATTTGTTCCAGTATTTAGAATAAATGATAGACTTTTGATATTTAATGGAAGTAATTATTGTATATACATTTGATATTTTCTTTTTGGAAGTAAATGCTGACCATAATAATTTGCATAAGTGTATATTGTGTTCATTAATTTTTGTATTGTGTAAGAGTTGATAAACAAGTTTTTTAATTTTAATATGATAAAATAGCTTTTAGGGAGGTTAAGAGCAACTTCTGTTTCTTCAGTCGAAGATTCTTTAAAACTGAGGAAATCAAAGATAACTTTGTCTTTAAGTAAGGGATAATCTATTAAATTTAGCATCAGGTTATGTAACTTTATATTAGGGTTGAGATGTAATAGCTGGAATAACATCATTGCGTCTTTTAAATCAAGAGTAACCAACAGGTCTTGAAATTTTTTAATTAAATGCTTTAGAAACATATGTATTTTAAAAGTTTTAAGGGTGTTTTTATTTAGAAAAGGTAAAGCTCTGGGATTACACTGATATTTGCACACAGATTTATGCCACAATTTTACCCATAATGGAATCCATTTGTTTTGAGATTGGTTAAATTCTGCAATTGCTATCAGCTTATCTACATTAATTATATCATAATATCTGTCAAGGCTAATCCACCAAAATTGTTAGAATATGTATGTTTTTGACAACTGATTCTAGTAGATTTTGGAAACCGAAGAAACCTTGATAGGCTAGTAGAAATATTCTTAAAAAATTAGTTTGGGTTTTAATATTTCATGAATTAAATTGGTATTAATAATAGCAACTTCAGATAAAAAAGAAAGGTTAAGTTTGTTCCATCTAAGGATAACCTGTTGTATAATGTTCCAAACTTTTCTTAAGTTCTCTTGGTAAAAAAGAATATGATCATGACAAAAGCTTATGCCTAAATACTTAATTGAATCACTCATTTTAATTTCTGCATCAGGAAAGTAACTAATCAGATAATATGTTGGGTTTAACGGAAAAATAGAAGATTTAATCATATTCACTTTATAGTTAGAGAATGTAGAGAAGGTATTAATCGATTGCCTAATACTGATTTACCTAAAATCTTACAAAGAAAAATGTAGATTTAGATCATCAGCAAAGGCCATTAGTGGCACCTGAATATTGTACATTTTGGGGATATGGTGAAAAAATGTTGCAGTATGAAAAGAAATAAGGTTTATATATATATATATATATATATATATATATATATATATATATATATATATATAAATATAATAGATAAGGAGATAATTCCACTAATCATTTTTATTGGTGAGGAAGAAGCTTTATTTATATATAATGTTGTATATGCATTTGTGTATAGAATTTTGATCCATTTAGTAAAATATTTAGGAATATTGAATTCTAGCATAACCGGAAAAGAAAATCTAAATTAAATCAATCAACGGCCTTAGTGGCATATCAAGCTAATACAAAATTTGAATTGTTATGATGTTTGGATAAAATGATTAAAGTATCTACTGTAAGTGTATGATCATATGTTTGTCTATTCTGAATAAAACCAGATTGCTAAGAAGAGATTGTATTAGGAAGCATTCTTTTCAATCTATTTGCTAATAAAGATGTATAAATTTTAATATCTATATTTGTAAGATTTTAGGTAAATCAGTATTAGGCAATCAATTAATACCTTATCTACATTCTCTAACTATAAAGTGAATATGATTAAATCTTCTATTTTTCTGTTAATATAGTTACTTTCCTGATACATATAATGAAGACTGGCCTATAATATAAAGTATTTTTGGTATCAGAATTGCTCTTAGGGAAGAATATTGTTTTACAGTTATTTAAAGTATAAATAATTAATACCATTTTCATTAATATAGTTGAATAAATGCAATAGTACTTTTGAAACTACTGTAGTGAAAGTTTTATAGAATTCAGTAATAATCCATCCAGGCCAGGTGATTTACATCCGTTAAGGCTGTTGATTGTTTGTAGAATGTCTTGTTTTGTAATCCGTGAAGTAAGAAAGTTCTGTTGATCTTGATTGATTTTTGGAAAAAATAAGGTACTTAAAAACAAACTCTTTCCTGAAAGTCATAGGAGAGGAGAGATTATGTTCTCCATATATCTGGGAGTATATATATGTAAATATTTGTAAAATCTCTTCTCTAGTTTTACAAGATGTATCTTGATATGACATTTCAATTATTAAGGGAAGTTTTATTTACATTTATAATATTTGCAAGAAATTTGGAAGGAACTTGGGCTTGTAAATATTCCTCTAATTTGAGTTTTGATAGCAGCCCATTGAATGTCAAGAGGAATTTGAGAATAAGAGAAGCTATTCAGGAAATTTTCAAACAAAATAATTTCTGTCTTAATGTTTTCTTTCTGGAGTAGGTTAAGATTTAAAGACCAGTTATAATTAATAGTCCCTAGTTTGCAAGTATTACACCAGCTTATATTAAGAGAAATTCTAGAATGATCAGAAAAAAAACCTGGGTTCTACTTGATAAGTAATACCAGCAGTTAAAATATAACAGATATTAGAAAGAAGGCTAGTCTATCCCATGATTTATAGCAATGGGAATAGTAGATATATTTTGTCAATGTTGTTTTATTGTTTTGAAAGTTAGAAGGATCAAAAAGACAAAAATCTGTTTTAAGTTCTAATATCACATCAAATGCATAGAAATTATATGATTTACTTCAGCTTATTCTATCATTAATGGGATCAATAACTATACTCCAATCCCCACCAAGGATTTAGTAATGATATGGGATAGAAGATAATAGTTTGTATAGTATCACAAGAAATCATGTTGTTTAGAAAATTGTGCATAGAGATTTAGTAGTAAAACTGGTTTGTCAAAGAATGTACTTTAAACAACCACATAACACCATCTTCCCTCCTTATCAGAGTCTTGTTTTAATAATATATTTTTAAAAGCTCTTTGATAATGATTGCAATTCCAGTGCTGTTTGAATTATTTTCTGATTCAACAATTGTTTCAATCCATTTTCCCTTCACCTGAGACCACTGCATAGATGTCATATAACTTTATTGGACACAAACAATTTCAGCTTTTGACTTAAACATTAAATGAAGGAATAATGTCAATTTTTTATCTATTTGAATACTTTTAACATAAAACAAAAGCCAGCAACTGTGAGCTGTGTAAATAATTTAATAAAAAACAACAAGAAATAACAGACCGGTTTTGGATATGGAATTAACCTAGCCTTCATCAGTGTTAGTTTGCCAAAATATCTTGAAGTCCTTATATACAATTACAAATAATTAATCATAAGATTTCATTGGTGAGCTCATAAATATTCATGGATGTTCCTAATCATAAATATTCATTAAGACCAGGCTGGAACAGTCCACCTAACTTTACAATCCATTTTTTCTCTTTTGCATTTAATTTACTGTGCCATCCAGATTTATTGGATCTGTCACCTACTATTTTGTCAATAATTGTAAAATGAAATGTTGCTGTGGTGTGTTTTAAAGTATGTTTATAAAGGGCATTGCTCAACCTTTTGCATTTAACATCACTAAGGTGTTTAAAAATGCATAATCTGTGGGGTCTAGATGTCTGTCCTATGTAAAATGCATGGCAGCTAGAGGAAGCCATATATATGATCCAATCTGTACTGCAATTTGTAAAAATCTTTATCTCAAATATGGTCCCACAATTACTGCTAGAAAACTATTTAGTCTTCAACACATGTTTGCAATGGCTGCAGTGGCCACGTGGCATACAGCCAACTAACTTGTCTCCAGAAATGGAAGTTTGGATCATATTATGATGTATTGGATCATGTCGATGTTTGTAATGGTTGAAATAAGATCCATGATTCTTCCCTTTTCTGAATGAGAACTTGCAGGTGTCAGATAAATGTTGTGACAAAAAATTGTCAGCTAAGAGAATGTTTCAATGTCATCTGATGGCATCAGTGACACTGTTGGTGTTCTTACCATATGTGGTGATGAACCGTAAAGTGTTATTTTTGTATTGTGATTTTTGTTTATATTTGAGAAGGTCCTTTCTATCTAGATTTGCAGCATGATTGCTTGCCATGTGTACATAACCCATGCTGTAACTTCTTTCCTGAAACCTATGAGCCAAATCTTTGTAAAAAAATTCAAAGGTGTGTTCGTCTGAACAGATACAACTCATCCTGGTGAACTGAGACTTGGGAATGTTTTTGGTAATATGGGCTGGATGAAAGCTGGATGCATGGAGTAGGGTGTTATATTCTGGGTATTTCTGTATACGTCAGTATGAAGAGTGTTGTCATCATTCCTGCTGATCAATGCATCCAAATATGTGATTTTACATGAATGATAATTGATGGTAAATTGTAGAACCCACTTATTATCATTGAGATACTCCACAAATTCCATCATGTATTCAACATCAGACCTCCACACCATCCAGCAATCATCCAGATATCTACGCCATATATCAATTTCCCCCAAGTAAATGTTGTGTGTAACATCATAGATAATTTGTTCTTCTATGTAGGCCATGTATAGACCTGCATATATCACAGCAAATGATGCACCAATTGCAGTGCCCCGTATTTGGAGTTAGCATTGTTGACCATAGAAGAAAACATTTTTGGTGAGAACGTGTTCAGTCAAACAAATGAGGAAAGTGTTAAAGCCGGGTTTGTATAACTCAGATTTTTGTAACCAGTATTCTATGGCATCAAGCCCAGCCCAATGTGGTATATTAGTATATAGTGCACAAACATCTAATGTACATAGCAACCAATGATCCTCAATTTGCATTTCATTTATAATTGTAGTGTCCTGAATTCTGGATCTTACCCATCTCAATAACGGTTTTAGATGTTGAGTTAAAAATTCTGACAATGGTTCAGTTAAAGAACCATTGCCTGCCACAATTGGTTGACCAGGGGGATTCTGTGGGTCTTTATGAATCTTTGGCAAAAAATAAATATATTGACTGTTCAGATCTGATGATGTAAGATGATTTTTACTGTTTTGTGTGATGATGCCATTTTCTACTGCTGAATCCAAAAATTCTTCAATTTGATGTTTAAATATAGGTGATGGGTCAAGAGGCATTTTAGTGTAGTATCTGGCATCATCCAATTGTCTCAGAGCCTCATCATCATATTGTGCCCAGTTCATAACAACCACAGCACCACCTTTGTCCGCAGAAACAATTACCAAATTCTTGTTATTAGAAAGTTCCTGTAGAGTTAACATATCAGAATTTGAGAGATTATTAGACCTGGGATGAGTCATACTAGATGTAAAGTGTAAATCTTTGCGAACACTGTTTTGGAAAAGACTCACACAGGGATGCATTGGTGGGACAAAGGTGGATTTGTGGTATTTGAATGTATCAACAGTTAAACCATCAGAGATATTATCATGGAAATACAATTTTAGATTGAGCAATCTGCAAAATGCTATCACATCTTGTGCAAATGTATCTTCTGGAACAAAGAAACCCGGTATAAAATAAAGACCTTTATTCAGCAAAGTTGTTTGTGAGTCAGATAATGTTACATCAGAAATGTTTAATACATGTGTACTAGGACCAGTCTTTGTTTGTCAAAAGTTCCATTTAACCCTCCAAGCTTTTTATTTTTCTGATGTTTTCTGCTTCCCCTCTTGTAAGGCCTAAAGGGACTGTACTGTTGTTATGTTTGGGGGTGGGAGAGTCTGGGGTCTGCTGTGTGTCTAAATCTGTACCAGAAGAAGAATCTCCCCCAGATGAGTCCATATATGTATTCCGTTTTCTAAGAATGGACTTGGGACGTTTGTGTTTGGGGGTGGTATTGGTTTTGTTATAGCCTCCTTCAAACCTGACATGTCTGGTATGTTGAAAAGGATGGCCTTTATCATAATCAGTTTGGTCCCTTTGAACATTTTTAAGTTTCCTATCTTTAAGCTGTTGTTCAAAGGTTAATAAATCTGAACTGAGTTTGGACAATTGGGTAGAGTAAAAAGGTTGATCCATGTACTGATTGCTTTTATCACATAATTTACTGACATTGGTAATTTCCCTATCAATAATTCGCTCATAGTATCTAGATAATGTTTCCACAAATTTCATAGAACAATTTTGTTGTATTGTCGACCATTCACTGGTTAGTTGCTCATCCAATTCAGTGACTAATGGCTGAATTTTGACTCTGAGCCCTCTGGGGGTTATCCCTTTGGCCATATACGCTTTAAATAATTTAAGGTGCCATACATTGGATCTTAGCGTTTTCATGTTTCTATTCAGTTGTTGAAATAACCTATCACAATGGGTTTGTGGGTTTTCAATAGTATTTATACTATTGTCATTAGGCCGTTCACCTATCCCAAAAATACCCAAATCTTCTTTATCAGAAGAAAGCCCGGCCAAGATCCGATTCAGATCCATTGTATTAAATTGGTAATAGATGAAAAAAAGAGATAGGATATAAAAATAAGGATATAAAAAAATCTGTGAGAGAACAGGCTCAACTGTAGCTAAAGAGCAACATAAGGTGTAAAACCTTAACAAATTTTTAAAAAAGAAGGGTATCACCCAAAGTCCAAAGATTAATTACACATGTATACAAGCCAAAAACAGACTTGAGTTGTGAGAAATAAATGCAAAAAAGGTAAATGCAGTACCATGTCCTGATAATCAAACAAATTCAACCTAAGAACTGGGCAATAGTGGCCACTGTAACAAACAAGTTATTTAAAGGACCACTACAGGAAAATAATTAAAACCAATATATTTTTTAACTTTTCCTTAAGTTTAGCTCATTGCAAACCTGTATGTACCAGACAGAAGTAGTCACTACTAATTTTATTCTGTTTGTACCCCTGACTGCCCTCCTGGGGGCAGACATCCTGATGAGAATTAGTTTTGTTCTAAAGAAAAATCTAGCCCATAATACACTGCAAATCCAGTGTATTTGAGATTTTAGTGCCCATAGCTGTACTGTTACAGTACTGTTCCATTCACTTAGAATGGAAGAACAGAGATGAGAAGCTATTTTTCAGAGGCCTCAGTAAAGGTATATCAGGAGTGGCCTTAGGTCAACCGGTGCCCTAGGCAAAAGGGCTCCATGGCGCCCCCCACCACACCATCTGATGCCCCCATCCTAGTCTACTTACACCAAATAAATACTGGAAAAGCGCCCCTACTAGAGCAGCGCCCTAGGCGGCCGCCTAGTTGGCCTATGCCTAAGGCCAGCCATGGGTATAATTCACTGTCATGCAGTGCCTCTTACAAATGTGTTTGCTGCTGATGTGTTACACATTCTTTGAAAAAAGTGTCTAGAAATAGCAGCTCTCTACTGAGTGTTCAGCCTTTTTTTAAGCATTTAACTTTGATATGCCTCAATTTCTTCTTCAGTTACTCCTCCCATATTCCAACCCCCTGCTAGCAAGAGTATCAGATTTCCCGCCCTGCAAGGTTCAGCTATTCAGTCAGCTTTGCATGACAATATACATCAAACAGATTTGCTTGCAGTCTGCCATGTGTATCATTAAAAGTGTTCCCTCATCCCTCTCCTTACTCCTATCATCTGAATAGCACTTTTACAGTCATTCAGGTTACAAAAATGCTTTTAGCAATCCTGCATATAAAGGTGTTTAAGTATTCCTCTAAATGTGCCTGTAACATGCACAAATTACAATTCATCTCAGCCACAGAGAGATTGGTGTCTCTCTGCAAATAATACTCTACTCATAAAGAATATTCATATTTGCCTTGCATAGAATTTCAGTCTTCTGCCTTATTATCCCTTATGCATACTACTGATGTCTCCTTATATTTTGTGGGTACTACTACTATCTGCACATATTTATCGGTTATTATTATTATTTTTTTTTTTGGTCAACTTTGTAGTTAACTTAAAATATTTTATTCATGCTGTGCAGTGCCTATTCTCTCTGTTCTGAACAGTGTGCAAACTGTTCTTTCTCAATCTCAATATTGTTGTCCATTGCAATCTGCCAGTACAAATTTAAGTATTCACTGACATCCAAAATTTTGCACATTTCTTCAAAAAGCTAGAAGCAGTTTTTAAACTGAAGACACTCAATATTCACATGGTACTTGTGTCACAAAACTGTTACATCTAAACATGGACTGGACACCAGACAGTAGCTCAAAATATTTACATCCATACTTGTGCAATCTCTAATCCTCTGTACCATCTATCAATTACTCGTTTCCTTACATGTGTACCATACAGACTGCTTTTGTAAGTCACATAAAAAAGGCATGTCACCAAATGGAAGGCACATATAATTGGTGATAATGACTCTTGTTCACAGCATATTGTGGCATTTATATACAACTGAATCATACTACAGTACAGTGAGTGGAATATTCCACTCCCTGCAACAGACTGCACAACAGTATCATTACGGCTTCCTGGTACAGTTTAAAACACTATGCAACCCACGACAGTATCATTACTGCTTCCTGGTACAGTTTAAAACACTATGCAATCCAAATGGTATGCACACTTAGTGAGAGATTCATCTTCTAGAAAAATTAATACATAGACCTATCAGGAACATGTGTGAAAAAGTGAAGCCACTGCTGTGTGTTCAGGCATTCTAATCAACTGTAATGCACATCTGACAATGTATGAACCACCACTGGGAACCCCTTTCTTCTGCAATACCACTGTAGGACCATTAATTCCAGTGTAACAACTGCAGGATCTCTAAACTCTGACAATCGGACGAGTACTGTTGGGGCCAAGTGATATTACCATATCTCACGTGTCTACTATTCACCTCCCATTTTTTACTTCTTCTCTGTTCAGTATATATTTTCAAGAAATTGCCTACTTTTAGATATTACTAAGCTTCATGTTTTTTTTTTTTTGGATGGGAACAAAGATAAGAATGTGTGAAATATGAATTGTACTGCTTACTCCTTTTACTTTTCATCCACTATCAAAAATATCCTCCGTAAACTGTCCCTCACTGATTGTAATCTTTCCTGCCTTTTACTAGTGTAATTCCTGTTTAGTGTTAGGTGTTTTGATATACTCACTAAATATTCTGTACTTTTATATGGCCTCTTCTCTAACAGTCACCACCTTGACTGATTTTTTTTTTAACTCCGAATACTGTATGATAAACCCATATACTAAGTGTAATGCCTACTATAACTCTATAGTCTCAGTGTTCTACTGCTTCTAACTACAAATACTAATCCTTTTTTTTTTTTAATGTAAATTTGTGGAAGTTAAAAAAAAAATGGAACTTATAAATGGTAATGTTTTGATTTCTGTGTAAATTTGTGGAGCATTTCTCCCCGGGTCTCTGCTGAAAAAGACCTATCAGTTCAGATGGACTAACACGGTCAAATGTAAAATATAGATGATGTTAAGCTAAGCTTTGAGTGCACTCCACACAATGAGTATGTGGCCCTTACTGGCTGTGTGCCTGCCATGAAGGTCAGAACCATGGGTTCAAATAGTTATTGGCCAGCTGGTGTCCAGTTATCCAGTGTTGGTTACCTTGGATAACTCTGTCGAGTGAAAGCTGGACATAAATTAACCTGCCAAACATGAACTGAGAATTGCTACACAATGTTGGTTCGCTTGCAGGACGCAGCTTGGAAGTGGATGACATGATGGTAAGGAGGAGGCTGGACATCCGATCTATCCAGAAGACAAGATGGAAGTGCAATGCAGCCAAGCTACTTTCATTAGGAAACATAGTCTAGTACTCAGAAGGCGGTTAGGACAGAAATGGTGTTGAAATGTTGGTGAGAGAAAGTCATCCTAAACCAGTGGGCGACATCAGCAGAATTAGTGACAGACTCGTGGCAATCAGTCTCCAGTGTAATGACAGGCCAGTATTCATGACCTCAGCCTATGACCCACAGCAGAGTTGTGATACTGATGAAAGAAGTTCATTCAGGCAGCAGTTGCAGGACCTACTATAGACAGCTGGACAAAATGAATTGGTGTTGATAATGGCTGACTTGAATGCACATATTGGGACAGACAAAACAAGAGAAGAGGACTGCCTGGCTCCACATGGGTGGGCAATTCGAGAACTCTGTCTGGCAAATGACATTACAGTAGCAAACACATGTTTCAGAAAGAGACCATAACAAGTTCACATCCAAGAGTGGCCAATATCCAACTCAGGTAGACTTCCCCAAGTAAGGAAAGCGTACAAGGGTATAATCAGTGATTTCAAAGCCATCCCCACCGAAACAGTTGGCCCACAGCATAAACCCCAGGTTGCCACACTAACATGCAGGCAGTTTTGACAGAGGGGTCTAAGGTCAACAGAGAACAGATTCTAGACCTGGAACTTGACTGTAGAGAAATTACAACAGTTAAAGGAAAAACTCAGGGCTTCACCAAGTAGAGAAGGAAATAGGTGTAGTTGAAGAAGAATGGCAGCACCTCAAACCAGCACGTGTGAGGAGTCCTGAACTGATATGTGGCCAAACCAGTTATGTTAATAGCTACTTAAGGAAATTGGGCAGTAGAATGCATCAGTTTAGGAAGTCTGCAAAACAAAGAAGGAAAAAGTGGAAGATAGAAAACACCATCGGATTACTGCTTGCCTAACAAAGAAGCTAAGAAAGGAGTTGCAGTATCTAAGAAAAGGGCATTGGAGGCAATGTAACACCTTCTGGAAAGGGACGGGAAAGGGACTTTTCAGGTGGCTGAAAGAAACTACATCAGGTTGCAAGGCAAACACAGACATAAAAAGATAAAGGCAGTCACATACCCTTTATAAAGCAAAGCCAGCATCAACCTGCTCACTAGTCCACAGGACATCAAAGGTAGATGGAAAGAGTATTTCCAGCAGCTTCTGAAAGAAGTAAACTGCAGAGAAAAAGTACTGCCCAGAAACAGCCTATAATGAGAGAAGAAAAGTAGGCCACCATAGAAGAGCACGAAGGAAAATGAACCATGGAAAGCGGCAGGTTCAGATAAGGTCACTGCAGATACAGTGGATATAAAAAGTGTACACACTCCTGTTAAAATGCCAGGTTTTTGTGATATGAAAAAATGAGACCACAATAAATCATTTCAAAACTTTTCCCACTTTTAATGTGACCTATAACCTGTACAATTCAATTGAAAAACAAACATATCTGTTAGGGGAAAAATATAAAAAATAAAAAATGTACAATATGCTAGTTGCATAAGTGTGCACACCCTTAAATTAATATGTTGTGTGTACACACCCTTAAACTAATACTTTGTTGAAGCACCATTTGGTTTAATTACAGCATTCAGTCTTCTTGGGTAGGAGTCTATCAGCATGGAACACATTGACTTGGGAATATTTGTCCACTCTTACTTGCAAAAGCGCTCCAGATCTGTCAGATTGCAAGGGCATCTCTTGTGCACAGCCCTCTTCAGGTCACCCCACAGATTTTCTTTTAGATTTAGGTCTCCTCTTCATCTTCAGCTTTCTAGCAGATGCCTGAAGGTTTTGGGCCAAAAGTGACTGGTATTTGGAACTGTTCATAATTCCCTCCACCTTGACTAAAGCTCCAGTTCCAGCTGAAGAAAAGCAACCACAAACCATAATACTGCCACCGCCATGCTTCACCATGAGGATGGTGTTCTTTTGGTGATGCGAAGTGTTGTTTTTGAGCCAAATGTACCTTTTGGAATTCTGGGCAAAATGTTCAACCTTGGTCTCAACAGACCATAACACTTTTTCCCCACTTGCTTTTAGGAGACTTGATATATTGTTTTGCAAATTTTAGCCAGGCCTGGATGTTTTTCTGTGTAAGAAAAGGCTTCCGTCTTGCAACCCTACCCTATAGCCCAAACATATGGAGAATATGGGAGATTTTTGTCACATGTAGTACACAACCAGTACTTGCCAGAAATTCCTGCAGCTCCTTCAGTGATGCCGTAAGTCTCTTGGCAGCCTCTCTGACCAGTTTTCATCTCATCTTTTCCTCAATTTTGAGGGGACGTCCAGTTCTTTTCAATGTCACTGCTGTCTCATATTTTCTCCACTTTTTGATGTCTTCACTGTTCCATGGTATACCCAATGCTGTAGAAATTTTTTGTACCCTTCTCCTGACTGATACCCTTCAACAATGAGATCCCTTTGATGCTTTGTAATCTTTCTGTGAACATGGCTTTTGCTGTAGCAGGTAAGTGAGTAAATATCAGTAAAATCCTACTAGGACAGCTGAACTTTATTTGGGGTTAATCAAAGTTTTTAACTGATGACAGGTCTGTACCCAAGAAGACTGAATGCGGTAATTAAATCAAAAGGTGCTTCAACAAAGTATTAGTTTATGGGTGTGCACACTTGCAATCAGCTTATTGTAAGTTTTTTATTTTTTATTAATAAAAGAAAAATAAGACGCTGATGGCTGTAGTATATAGACAACATGTCTGGTATCACAGGTGGCTGAAACATGAAAAAAATATTCCTTCCCCTGATCTGGATGATAAAAGGACTGACTACTATCTATATATCCACGCCAGTGTAGCTGGGGTCAGCTTAGTATGGCAGTTTTTGACTGATCATTCATCTTTTAATGAAAAACTAGTTGATTTATTGATTGTTCTCCTAGAGTTAGTTTTGGGACACAATATTTTTCTTTTTGGACATCAGTTCTTCAGACAGTGCAATGGCGTGGCTATGGGCACATCCTGTGCCAATAGCTACGCCAATGCAGTAATGGTAGTTTGGGAAGAGGATTATGTGTTTAAAGGCCCTTTTTCACAGTATATTCGGTTTTACCGTAGGTTTGTGGACAATGTTTTTATTTTATGGGATGGTGATGAAGATAGTCTTTGTAGTTTTTTATCTTTTATTAATGAGTCCACTACTTTTTTATGTTTTACGCATAGGATGTCCTATGAGGAGTTGGACTTTCTAGATGTGGCAGTTGTTAGGGACACAGCAGGGTCAGTCTATATGAAATTATATAGGAAGGATTGCCATGTCAATCATCTCCTACATCGTAATAGTGCACACCTCCCACATATATTTAAGAATGTCGTCACCAATCAAGTTATGAGGGCCTCTAGACTTAGTGTCAGAGAAGTAGACTTTGATTGTGAATTAAATAGAGTTACTGGTTATTTGAGAAAACAAGGCTATGATGATAAGATTTTAACCCAACATGTACCTATGGCTGTTCAGAAGCGAGGTAAAGAAGCAAGACCTTACTTCTCTCAGAGGAGACATCATACGGATAAGCCCAAGGGAGATGTTATAAATAATCCACTTAGAATGTGTTTGAAATATACATCTGATGTCAACAGGTACACTGAAATCATTAAGAAACATTGGCAGGTTTTGTTGACAGACAGCAGTATAGCTGACATCATTGATGCTGTCCCAAGGATTAGCTTTAGGAATGATAGATCCCTCAAAAGGCGATTATGCTATCCTAGGGAGAATGCAATAGATAGAGAACAATCTGGCACCAACCAGTGTGGATCCTGCAACTGGTGTGGATATATAGATAGTAGTCAGTCCTTTTATCATCCAGATCAGGGGAAGGAATATTTTTTTCATGTTTCAGCCACCTGTGATACCAGACATGTTGTCTATCTTGCCAGATGTGGGACATGTTCTATGTTTTACGTTGGCAAGACGGACAGACATCTTAGAGAACGCATTAGGGAACACATATATAACATCAGGAAAGGTAGTACCGCTAATGCACTTGCTAAGCATGTCAATAATACTGATCAAACACATGTTTTTAGCTTCAGAGTTATTAGCCTTATACAAGAGAGCTTAAGGCAAGGTGATATTTACAATAGGACTGAAAACTCAGAAGCAGTGTGGATTACTAAGTTGAGGAGTACAGAAGGGCATGGTCTTAATGAATGTATCCCCTTAAGACCTAGATTAAGAAGAAGGCCATTGAATAGATAGGTTTTCTGTTTTTGCTGTTGATATGTTGTTTTTGATACATGTATTAAAAGTATTAATGCAGCATTTTTATTAACTATGTACTGAGTTTTTGTTTTTAAGTGTGTTATGTGTTTTTAAAATATTGTAATTAAGGTTTTAGGTCATGTGATGTACTTGATTGTGTAAAAGGTGTGTATTTGTAGTGCTTGAAGTACACCTGAAGAAGCTCATTTGTGAAAGCGCTTGTGTTTTTGCACTAGTAAAGGCCTTTTTTGGCTACTACAGCCATCTGCGTCTTATTTTTCTATTATTACTACAAGGACTTTATTTTTTGGGACGCTTTGGTGTGTATTTGCCAGTTATTCTTTGTTGTTTTTATTTTTTATATTTTTCTCCTAACAGATTTGATTGTTTTTCAGTTAAATTGTACAGGTTGTGGGTCACATTACAGGTGGGGAAAGTTTTGAAATGATTTATTGCAATGTCAATTTTTCATATCACAAAAACCTGGCATTTTAACAGGGGTGTGTAATTTTTTTTTATAACCACTGAATGATAAAGACGTGGTGAGACAGGGTGGAAATGACTTCTGAGGGTACTCAGTCTGGAGAGAAAGGCGTATAGTAGATGACTGTAGAATAACCATACTTGTGCCGGTGTACAATAAATGGGACATCACTACTGAGAGCAGCACAGAGGCACTAATCTGCTGTCACAGTACATATAAGTTATTGAGAGGCTCACTGAAAAACGTGTGCATATGCATGTGTGTATATGTGTGTGTATATGTCTGTGTGTGTATAAAACACACACACACACACACACACACACACACACATATATATATATATATATATACATACATATATATATATTTTTTTTTAACATTTGTTAACCGGGAAAGTCTGACTTGGAACAAAGCCAATTTTCAACGGAGGCCCGGGGAGAAATGTTCCAATATATTAATATAATATACACACACACACACACACACACACACACACACACACACACACACACACACACACACACACACACACACACACATATATATATATATATATATATTACATATGTACATGCACAAAAACATATACATATGCATAAACATATATAGCTGTATAGCTATATGGATAGATCTGTGCTTTATGTATATCTATATCAAGAACATTTTGCACAGAAACATCACACTTACTAGGATTACACCCAAATATCAACTGAGATGTACCACATGAAATGGCTCTGGCTTTATCAAGGAAAAGGGTACAAAATGCAAAGTTTTGGAGTTAGACAACTGAGCTGTAGCTTCAAAGTACAATCAAGCCAGCAAATGTGCAAAGTGCCCTTGGCAACAACACTGCATAAAGACAGAACATCGTAAGACATTGTCTAACATTACAGACAGATCAGTTATGCAGATAAGACACCTTTCATGTGTCTTAGCATCTACAAGTGGCTAACTTGTGAAGACAGATGAATGACAAAGACTCTGACTATCAGAAGAGGAAGGGGCAAGCTGAGCTAACAGGTATCATGCTGAGGAGATGAATTCACTATGCAGACATCACGACTCCTCAGTCAAAATTCAATTGACTATTCAGCCACAAAACATGGAGGTGTTATGCATATTCATGGCAACTCTAAGTCAGACAACAGCTTAGCATATTCACAGGAATCCAAACAATAGTATCAGAAGAGGCATGAGAAGTATCACCGAGGAAACTAGTTTGTAAACTAAAGATACACATCAATATTCAAAAAATGCTTGGTTCACAATACCTTTACATCTGAACATGGACTGGGCTTTAGAGAGTAGCTCCAAGCAAATGTACACCCCTATTTGTCCAGTCTCTCTTCCACAGGCCTAGATAACAGCTATGTTTTCCACATGGACACGTGAGTACATGTCAACATCTTGTTAGATGAAGACATTTTGCACCTTAACATAGCGGAATTAATAGACATCACAGATGAGATCAGTACCATCTTGTGCCATCAGACTGTCATTTGCTGTTTTCTAAAAATGTGTACCATACCAACAAACTCAAATGGGGAAGGAGGGGTAAGAGATTTTATTATGAGAGGCTCTTTAACTGTGTCAGTTGGTTGAAGACAAAAGGTCCAAAACTGATTTCCAGGAAGTTTGCCTTTTTTGGTTTCAGAAACACTCTGGAGTTAAAACCTTTTCCCCATTGGGTGAAACGAACTACTGATATAACCCCCTCCCAATGAAGCATGTGTTTCAGGACAGGAGGGAAAATAGGGGTTAGGGTCTCTGGATGTGGAATAATGTCCTGTACAAGACTAATCTCTTCCCACTGAGTCAGTCTCAGAACCAGTTTGTGTTAAACAACCTGTTCCCAAATAAACAGAAATGGAGACTCTGACTTTAAGTACAAGAGAATACCAGAAAGGGAAAGTACAGTCGTGTACACTTACATCACCACACTCAAAAGTACATTTACCATCTTATCCTGCAACAACACTATCATCTTGGCTGAATCTAGTACTAAATTGCTAGGTGTTAGAATAGATGATCACCTTAAGTTTGATCTCCATATTACTAACTCGGTAAAAAGAACTCATCAGAAACTTGGACACCTTTTCCGTAACAAGAAATACTTAACTAACACTGGCCGAATAACTCTCTCTCAGGCTTTATTACTCCCAACACTCATGTACAGCTGCCACATTTTCACAAACCTAAATTCTGCACTTATTTCCAAGTTTGAAACTACCTATAATAAGATTGCCAGATTTGCAGCTAACCAAACCTACAAGTCACACCACTGCTTAGCACTACAGCAACTAGACTGGCTAGAATTCCCTCAGCTGCTCCAACTATACCAACTACAAATCATCCACTCTATCCTCTATCTACCCTCCTTCTGCCACAGCCTCTCCAGTATCCTATCCAAATATTCCCCTGCTAGGATGCTACACAGCTCAAATCAAGAATTATTAGACATCTACAAACCCAAAACCAAAATAGGCTGCCTTCTCTATAACTATAACCCAGCTACATCCTGGAACCAACTCCCCTTGGAAATAAAATCCCTCCAGCATAGCAAAAGTTTCAAATTAGCCACAAGGAAATACCTAAAAACAAAGTGGTGTTGCCACAGTAGCCAACCACCCTGAAACCACCATCCTTTCATCTATTTCACCACCTCAATCAGTGTATCTCTAACACTATTCCCCTGCCTCTTCTACCTCTTCCCTTCCTCTATCTCCAACCACTCTTAATTCTTACAGTCTCAAAACAACCTACCTGTCTAGTCTGTCTCCTATACTTAACCTCCCCTACATCTCCTACTAGCCATTCTTAATTTCCTTTTTTGTTTCCAAACTCCTATACAACTAGATCCTAGCCACTTTAAATAAGCATCTGCCTAACTATTAACTCATTTTGCTCTAAGCAGCTTAAATAATATTGTAACTAGTCACATTTTCTGCTGCTAATTGTTTAAAACCTTGTTTGTAACAACTCACATACTTGTCTGCCAGTTGTTAACACTCTGTATAACTGAATTGCCTGAGGAGCTTTCTTTCTCTCCAGGTCTTTGCTTGGAAGATCCTATAGCTGATTGTTACTACTATGTTACTAAAATTTAATAAATTGTTTTCTAGTACTGAGGAGCTTTTCTCCCCTGGTCTCTGCTGAAAATGAGCCAAAAGCTTAGCCAGACTAACCGGTTAACAAATGTAAAAATAAAATAAATAAAAATAAGTAAAATAGTTTTCCCAGTTAATGGTAGGGTAATTGAAATCGCCCAATATCAGGGTGTCCGGTAGGACCTTCATGTTTTCCAGTGTCTCCAGAAAGGTGGCGTGGTGGTCCTGGGTCATGGAGGGTGATCTGTAGCAGGCCACAATTTGCATTGCAGATTTGTCCGATGTTAGTTGCACATGGATGATCTCAGAGGTATCATGCTGCACCACTAACCTGGAGGTGTAGGTATCCTTGATGAATATGGATACACCCCCTCCTTTTGTGCTTCAGTCCGTGTTCTGTGGCCGAAACGTGTGGTACGAGTTGTAGCCCAGTAGTGCTGGGGTGCTCTCTGGAGCCTTGAACCAGGTTTCAGTTACTGCACAGATGTCGAAGTTCTCCATACTAAGGAGTGATTCGAGCACATGCATTTTGAGATTTGAACTCCTGGTGTTAAGTAGCATAACCCTCAGTTTTTTGTTAATTGTGCTGTTTATGGAGGGTTTGACTTTTGAGCCTTGCCTAAAAAAGGCACTATGAGGGCAGCAAGAGCCTTGGCCAGTATTCGAAAGCCTAGGGGTGACAGGTGCAAGCCGTCTCTTGCGAAGCAATGTGGCTTGTCGAGCATGTCTTCCCAGGCTGACAGACACTGGATCCCTTTTGAATGACACCAGAAGTTTAGCCAATTGTTGAAATTGATAATTTTTTCTTTATACTGGAGGTATCATTCTTGGTGAGGGCAGGATGCTACTCAGGGTCAGGGTCATACCAGCCTGGGCTACATTTTCAGAGAGCTCTTCCATGTCTCTCTTCATGTAGTCCAGGGAGGTACGTCTCAGGTCATTCACACCAACATGAACAATGACAGAGTCATATTTCTACTTGTTCTGGAGTGATCTGAGTGCTTGTGTTATGTGGCGGATTCTTGCTCCTGACAGGCAGCTAACAGTAACCTTCTGCTTGTCCAGCCTAGTGAGTGGGACGTCAGTGTGCCTGACTGTAGAGTCACCTATTACTAGTGTGTTAGGTATGTTATTTCGCCTTAGGGGCTGTGATTGTGCGGAACACTGATTTTGTGTTTTATGTGTTGTCTGGTTTGTGACAGGAGGTGCAGGTCATTTGGGTGTCTGCTTTGGAGGACTCTGATGCTTTTGCAGGTTTTTATTTAGAGCCAGTGAGTATGATTTTGTGTATTTATGTGTATTTTTTGCCAGTGCTGGTTTAGTAGATCTATGTGTGGCTGGAGGTGTGGTACAAGTGTTAACCTTCTCCTCTTAACTGTCTGTTCCAGTCTTGGGTGGAGACAGCTTAGCCTCCAGTTTGGCTGTATAATTGCATCTCTCGCATATATTAGTGTTTGGTGGTAGGAGGAGAGGGTTGTCTGTGTACATGAGGCAGTTGTAACATTGCCTCAGGATACCCAGATTCACCAGCTGGACTGGAGAGTACACCTGATATTGCCCTTTGGACATGTCGGAAAAGTAGGGTGAACTGCTTAGTCGCTTGGTTGGTGAGAGGTGAATAAAGAGCCTTGCCCTGCTGGGCCATCAAGTGTCAGGGTATATTAGTGCTTGCTATTAGGTCTGAGCAAGTGCTGGGCTGTAGGATGCTTTTTGAGTGCTTAGGTTGAGAGTTAGACTAGTTTCAAGGAAAAACTGAAGAGGAGACTTAGTGGAGCCGGGAATAATTTAACCCTAGCTAACCGGCACTGCCCAGCGCACAAAACTATGCAAACGAGGTTTTTATAGCAGGGAAATGAAAGAGATAGAAATTAGCCCAAAATGGCCAATAAACTACTAACTTCTGGGCTGGAACCACTCCTCCAGGGACAGATAGGCTGCTCAAAGCTCCCCTCTCTCACAGGTGAACAGAGGAACTTCCTTCTATCCAAGTCAGGTATGGGCAACTCAGAAACTTGTAACAGCCCTGAATTCAGCACTAGCCTAAAAACTGGACTATACTAGCTTACAAAGGTGTGAAACAAGGAATTTTTTTTTTTTAAAGATAAGGCAAAAACAGTAAAAAATACAGTTTAAACAGCTTTAAACGACTTCAAACAATCAAAAAAGGCTATTGCACTTTAGTGTGTAGCCTACAACAGTTAAATAAATTATTTAAACATAAAAATGACTTTTTAAAAGTGCAGGCAGTCACATAAGTACAATATGTGAAAAAACAAGCTTTTGAATCACAATAAATGCTGGAAAAATCAGAGTTTAGGTGGAAAACAGCTAAGTACAGCAAGAAAATTCAGAAAACTGATACTTAATCACTCCAAAGTCTCTCTTCTATGCTAGAAGGCATGTATCAGTTTAATGCTTTCTAGTGCTTCCCAGTAGGTTAGTTACAGGAAAGATGGGAAACAAGTGCAGATGTGGTCTTTTAAACCAGAAAGTTGAAAGAGATGGAAAAAACTGCCCAAACGACCAATAAACTACAATTTCTGGGCCAGGAACCACTCCTCTTGTGGTAGATAGGCTACCTAATGCTTATCACTCCCACTGATAAGCTAGAAGACTTCTCTCCTACACAGAAAGGCTTGGGGGACTCAGAAGCTTACTAACAATCCTGGATACAACAACTCTTTAACCGGACTAGGCTAGTTATAGGAAAGGTGGGAAACAGGCGCAAGTGTGGTTTTCAAACCAGAAAGTTGAAAGAGATGGAAAAAAAACTGCTCAAACAGCCAATAGCTACAATTTCTGGGCCAGGGACCATTCCTCTTGTGGTAGATAGGCTACCTATTGCTTACCACTCCCACTGATAAGCTAGAAGGCTTCCCTTTAACACGGAAAGGCTTGGGGGCTTAGAAGCTTAGAAAGAGTCCTGGATACAGCAAATATGTACCTGGACTAGACTAGTAACAGGAAAGGCAGGAAACAAGCGCAAACACAGCCTTATAAATCAGAAGGTTGAAAGAGATGGAAAAGCTTCCCAAATGGCCAGTAAACTATAATTTCTGGGCCAGAAACCACTCCTCCTGTGGTAGATAGGTTACCTAGTGCTTACTACTCCCACTGATCAGCTAGAAGGCTTATCTACAACACAGAAGGGCTTGGGGGGCTCAGAAGCTTACCAACAGTCCTGGATACAGCAAATCTGTACCTGGACTACACTAGTTACAGGAAAGGTGGGGACCAAACGCAAACACAGGCTTTTAAACCAGAAAGTAGAAAGAGATGGAAAAACTGCCCAAATGGCCAATGAACTACAATTTCTGGGCCAAAACCCACTCTTCCCATGGTAGATAGGCTATATCTAGTACTTACCACTACCACTGATAAGCTAGAAGGCTTCCCTCCAACACAGAAAGGCTTGGGAGGCTCAGAAGCTTACCAACAGTCCTGGATACAGCAAGTCTGTATCTGGACTAGACTAGTTACAGGAAAGGCAGGAAACAAGCTTAGAATTTCTTTTTTTTTTTTTTTACAGGCTAGCACACTTGAGTCTGTAGCAAAATTACAGCAAATATAGTTTAAATAAATGCAATTAAATTAATAACTGACTAAAAAACAAGTGCAGAAGGCAGTAAATTAGAAGGATACTAACAAGCAGTAATAAGTGCAGAGTAAGAGCGAGTGAACAGATAACAGCACGCAGCAGAACAGCAACTAAGACAGTTCATAGGTTCATAGGTTGGTACTAGGCTTTCAGCCCTAGGGCCTATACAAGCCTAGCCATAACAATTCCCTGGCTATTTCTTCCCACATTATTTACTTTCCTGGACCCCTGTCTAGCAGGGCGACTGACGTGATCCCTGGGGTGAATTTCCTTTCTCCCATCCAATTGTCAAGGTTCTTCTTGAAGAGGTCCAAAGAGGCACTCTGCTTGACATATCCCTCCAACATGTTTTGTTTATTGTGATGACAAGGTTTAGATCCCTGGAGCGTGTAGCTCTGAGGGATTGGGATTTCTTTAAGTGTAGCATGTCCAACAGCTCTGGGTTTGACATGGCCTTGTATGTTAAGCAGAGATCGCCTCTGAGTAGACGATATGCATAGAGTATAGCTGGAGTTTTTTAAGGCGGTCAGCGTAGGGCATCTGCTTTAGGCCTGTGATTCTTTTAGTGAGGTATTTCTGAGGCCTTTCCAGTTGTTGCAGATGTCTTGAGAGGTACATACCAAATGAGGCGTTGTATTCTATAATGGGTCTAATGAGGGATGAGTACAGTGGGACAATGACTTCCTTTTTCCTGGATGTAAAGCCCTTCGTGATGAGGTGTGCCACATAGAAGGATTTCCTGACTGTTGTGGCGATGTGGTTATCAAAGGTGAGACCACTGTCCACCTGTGTCCCTAAGTCTCTTATCACACTTTCTGTGTTTAGTGTACTGCCACCTATATGGTAATTCATGGATACATGTTTTTCCCAAAGGGATAACAATAAATTTCTTGGCATTGAGCTTGAGCCCATGGCTCTGGCACCAAGCATCTGTTTCTGTAAGGCCCTTTTGTAGAGTATCCACATCATTTGGGATTCAATAATGGCTCCCAGTTTGCAGTCATCTGCAAACTTTGTTAGCCAGAGTCCCTTAGTGTTGACCTGTACTTCAGAGAAGTAGATGCCAAACAAGAGGCCCCAGGACTGAACCCTGAGGTACTCCACTTGTCACTTGTCTGGAGCTGGATTTGGAGTCGGCTACTTTTACAGTGTGGGTTCTATCAGTAAGCCATTTAGCAACCCATTGGGTGACATAGGGATTAATGCCCGACTTAGTAAGTTTATCTATGATTCCAAAGTGGGGGATGGTGTCAAAGGCCTTGGCAAGGTCTAGATAGGCTGTGTGGACCACCTTACCCTTGTCCATGGCTCTGGAGACTGATTCAAAGAAGTCAATCAGGTTCAGGAGACAAGATCGGCCCTTCACAAACCCAAACTGGGTGGGGTCCAGTGTTTGAAAGTTGCCAATGTCTTTGTTTATAAGTTCCATGATAATACGCTCCATGGCCTTGCAGATAAGGCTTGTCAGACTGATGGGACGGTAGTTTCCGGGATCCAAGGTGGATTCCCCCTTGTGGATTGGGTTAACTGTAGCTCTGCGCCACTCTGTGGGCACGAAACCTGAGGTGAGGCTATGATTAAACATGACACTTAGGTGAGGTGCCAGTTCATATTGTAGTTCATGTAGTACACAGCCGGATGTCATCTGGTCCCATGGATGCTGTATTCTTGGCTTTAGAGAGTGCGTTTGTACCTGTGTGGCCGTTATTACTGGAATTTGGCAATCTTCCGGTATTGAGATGGGCCATTTAGGGGGTGAGAGTGGGGTGAAGTTGGCACTGAATCGATCTGCCAGGATATTGGCAATATCCTTCGGATCAGTATATTTAATGCCATTCTGTTTTAGCTCAGAGCAGATCTGAGCATTGCCATTTAGATTCTTGACATAATTATAGAATGCTTTGTGGTTGTCTTTGGAATCTTTGGCAATTTTATTTTCGTAACTAGCTTTGGAGGATTTTATGAGGCATCTCATTTTCTTACTGAGGCTAGTAAGGAGTTTTTGCATCCTGGGATTTTCTTCTTTTCTGCAAAAGTTTCTTCCTTTTGTTGTAAAGTTTGTTTATGTCAGGGGACCACCAGATTGGCTTCCTTTTTTTGGATGAGAGCATTTTGGTTCTATTTGGGATGGCACAATTCATGCATGAGTGGATGTGCTCGTACAGTGCCATAGTGTAGGATTCAGCAGTTGAACTTTCAGTTCCCATCTGCATGGGTGTCATGAAGTTTGTCACTTCTGACTTGAGTAGCATGAAGTTGGCTTTGGAGAAGTTTTTATGGTGGTTTCTTTACTGGGGGGGGTGGGAGGTGGATGTTAAGGGTGATTAGCTTATGGTGAGACCTGACTAACGAGGGGTGACCATAGGTATGGAGCATTGGTTTCCCATGTTGGTAATGACCAGGTCTAGGATATTGGGGCCCTTGGTGGGACTATGGATTAGTTGATCCAGGGCGCTGGAATTTATGAATTCCAAGAACCGTTGCAAAGGTGTTGGGACATGAGTAGTTTTCCCAGTTAATGGCAGGGTAGTTAAAATCACCCAATATTAGGGTGTTTGGTTCTATCTTAATATTTTCCAGTATGTTTAGAAAGGTGTAGTGAGAATCTTGGGGTATCGTGGGGATCTGTAGCAAGCTACAATTTGGATTGCAGCCTTACCTAGTGTTAGTTGCACTTGGAGAATTTCAGACACATTGTGTTGGCCAACTAGCCTGGTGGTGTGAATATCCTTGGTGAATATTGACACTCCTCCACCTTTAGTGTTTCGATCCTGGTTTGGTGGCCGAAAAGTGTGGTAAGAGTTGCAGCCTGGTATTGCAGGGGTGCTCTCTGGAGCCTTGAACCAGGTCTCAGTTACTGCACAGATATCGATGTTCTCCATTTTAGGAGTGCCTCGAGAGAGTGCATTTTGAGGTTTAGACTTCTAGCATTGAGTAGCATTACCTTCAGATTTTGCATGCTTGTACCTGTTATGGTGGTGGTTTTGTCCTTTGAAGTTTGCCTAAAAAGGCACTATAGGGGTGGCAAGAGCCTTAGCCAGTAACCTGAATCCCAGGGGCGACAGGTGCAGACCATCTCTGGCAAAGCATCGTGGTCTGTCAATCATGTCATCCCAGGCAGACAGATACTGGATCCCCTTTGAATGACACCATAAGCTTAGCCAATTGTTGAAGTCAATCATTTTATCCTTATATTGTGGTATCATTCTGGGCGAAGGCAGGATGCTACTCAGGGCTAGGGTCATACCTGCCTGGGCCACATGATCCGAGAGCTCTTCCATGTCTCTTTTCATGTAGTCCAGGGAGGTCTCAAGTCATTCACTCCAACATGGACAATGACAGAGTCATATTTGTACTTGTGGAGTGACTTGAGTGCATGCGTTATGTGGCGTATCCTGGTACCCGACTGGCAGCTGACTGTAATTTTCTCCTTATTCAACCTGGTGAGAGGGACATCAGTGTGCCGGACTATAGAGTCACCTATGACTAAAGTGTTAGGTACATTGTCTTGCCTTAGGGGCTGTTGCTGGGTGGCACACTGGTGTTGTGAACTATGTGACACATTGGTTGTGATTGGTGTTTGTTTGCGTTTCAGCTTCAGAGGTCTTTCTTGCTTGGGCAGGTTACAGTTAAGGGCCTCTGCATATGTGGATTTAGTGTTGCTATATGTGGGTGTTGGTGGTGCGGGTTTAGAAGGGCTATGTGTTGCTTGAGGTGTAGTGTGGGTGTTAACCTTCTCCTCTTGACTGTTTAGCACAATCTTGGGTGGAGAGAGCTCTGCTTCCATTTTGGCTATGTAAGTGCATCTCTCACAGGTTGTAGTGTTGGGTGGTAGGAGGAGAGGGTTGTCTGTGTACATGAGGCAATTGCTGCATTGCCCCAGTATGCCCAGATTCACCAGGTGGGCAGGAGAAATCACCGGAAGCTGACCCTTGGACATGCCTGGTTTGGGGCTTTTTTTTTTTTTAAAGTATAGGAGCTGTTTCCTTAACAAGGTACTTTGCAATTATAGGCTGTTTAGTGCCTACTATTAATTTCTCCTTGTTAACAAGGAGAGTTCAGTGTTTGTATGAGTTTAAGACTTCCTAGTGCTTTCCAGCAGGTATTAGAGAAAGTGCTAGTCACAGGGATGCTTAAAGGTAAGATTGAAAAGAATGCACTCTGCAGTGTGCACTAGAGAAGTTAGATATGAAAGTAGGTAATTTGAGTTTTACCTGTTTAAAAAGTTAAGGTTTAGTGGAGAGTAACTATTTTTAAAACAGCAAGATGGACTGAAAGAGCAGATGAATAAAATATGTTACAGAAAGAACAGATGAATAAAATATGTATACATGTTATTTATTTATTTTTTTTTGAGGGAGGGAACAGAGCAGGATTAAGAGGTTACAGGGGTTGCCCTTTCCAAATGCTCTCTTTGTACACAGTACGAGTGCCTAAAATCAGAATATGATCTCACTGCACTCATTTGAGTGAGCAAATGAGATGGGCCCAGGAGGAGTATCCAAATACAAATTTACAATAGGGGTGGGCAATTTCAAAGTCACAGAACAATAACAGGGAGGGTGGGTGGGACACTAACTGTAGAGATACAGCCACAACTTTCAGATGAGTTAATATTCAGTGAGAAACACAATAAATAAATTAAATGCAGAACTATATGAAAAAAGAACAGATAAAAGTGTACTTAAATTCACTTGTACGTCCACTGGCCGTAGTAACATTTCCGGGTACTTTGCAATAAAAAGAAGTTATGTCTTACCATGACATTCCATCTGTGTTGGTGATCCTCATTCAGTCATTACATGTGGGTATCGGTTCCGACCACGGAAGTGAGACGGCCATCTTCCAAGCTCACGTCAGCTGCAAACTCTCGAGCTAAAACTCTTACCCAGAATTCCCCTCTCCCTATTACCTGAGATTGAGTTTGCAAGTCAGAAAAAGGTAGAGGCGACCTCTGGTCAAATGACCTAATAGAACCGGATGGTAAGATCCACTAGAAGCCACAGGAGGGGGAAGGAGGGAGGGTCGTAATGACTGAACGAGGATCAACAATACAGATGGAACGTTATGGTAAGACACAACTTCTTTATCTGATATTGTTCATTCTCGTTCATTCCTTATGTGTGGGACAGAGTCCCCAGCTACCTTTATTCCTGGGAGGCTCTCATGGAAGGGCATTCCTGAGCACCATAGAACCAAAAGATGCTCTTCCCCTGGAGGCCAAATCCAATTTGTAATGATTGATGACGGTATGAGGGGTAGCCCAAGTTGCAGCTGCACAAATGTCATGTAAAGAAGTTCTGGCATGGAAGGCAGCAAAAGTTGCCACTGACCTTGTAGAATGAGCCTTTATGGTAGTAGGTAATGGAATATTACGTTGTCTATAACTGAAGATCACAGTCTTTCAACCATTTAGCCAATGTGACCTTAGTAACAGCACATCCTAATCTAGGTCCAGAATAGGCCAAAAATAACTGGTCTAATTTACGAGAGGCCTTAATCCTGTTCAAGAAGAAGCAAAGTAGCTCAGAATATCTAGAGTATGCAGGCAATACTCTCCTTTGTTTAAATGATTGGGGAAGAAAACTGGCAATTCAATGGTTTGATTAATGGACATTTCAGAGCTCACTTTTGGCAGAAAGGAAGGATTAGTTCTCAATGGCACTCTATCTCAATGAAAAATTAAATATGGACTTGATGCATAAGGCTTGAAGCTCAGAGATACGTCTGGCAGAAGTAATGGCGACAAAAAACAAGGTTTTCCATGACAAATATTTGAGGTCGCAAGAAGAAGCTGGTTCAAAAGGTGGCATTGTCAAAGCTTGTAGGACTAGTGACAGATCCCATGGCTAAGTAGGTTCTCTAAAAGGGGTTTTAGATGATTCACTTTTAAGAAAGTCTTGCATAATTTGTGTGACATAAGAGAGGAGTCTTGGACACCATTATGGAAATTAGATATTGCAGCCAAATGAACTCTAATGGTAAAGGCAGATAGACCGGATTGAAATAGGGTAGCTAGATACTCCAGTACTATCGACACCGGTGCTGAAAAAGGATCTACCTGTTTTTCTTTCAGCCAAAAGTAAATCTTTTCCACTTGCTGTGATATGTAATTCTGGTGGAAGACTTATGACATGCAATAAGAATGTCACGCACTGGCAAAGAAAGATCATTCTGCCTGGCAATCAAGGGAATTGGAGGAGCCAAACTGTGAGCTTCAGGCTGTTCAAGTTGGGGTGAAACAGATTCTGTGGATGGGAGATCAACCCGGGGTTGGATGGAGAATCCACGGTTGATCTAGCAGGAGAGGCCAAAGGAAGGGGAACCAAGTCTGACAAGGCCAATATGGTGCTATGAGGATTACTTTGCTCTTCAACTGGTGCACTTTCTTCAAAAACTGGGGAATGAGGGGAGAGGTGAAAATGCATAAAGTAGACCCGAGGGCCAATCGTGGACTAGAACGTCCCTGGGTGACTGTCCCGGAGGGGAATCGGGCAAAATAGTTGCTGCACTTGTAGTTGGTCAAGGACGCAAAGAGATTGCAGCAAGGAAGACCCCAGCGGTTGAAAATCTCTGCCGCTATCAAGGGATTCAGGGACCACTTGTGAGGTTGTAGTATACACCTGCTGAGGCTTCTTTGAGCATTGCTTGAAGTTGCTTGTGGCATCTAGTGGTACTGGGGGGCTGGACTGTTTCATTGGGAATGACTTTGCAATCACTCATGTAATCTACTGCTGGTTTCTGACTAGGGAAAAATCAAAGTTGCTAGTTGGTATGTCCTGTATGTGGCCCTGTTTCTGTATCTTTGGACAAGCAGTGTGTTGTCCAACATCAATCCATAAAATTACAACCCTAAAAATTAACCCACAGTCAGTGTTCAGGGAAAATATTTGGCATTTGCACTACTTGTAAATACGAGAATAAGAAAATTATTGTATTAGGCACCATTTATAGAGAATAGTATGTCACCCATGTCCAAGGCAGAAATAATAACACACTATTCAAAACCCTTATTTGACCTATCATTTTATACATTTTTCCCTTTGGTATGGATCTAACTTGACATTTGAAATGTTAGAATCACACAGCTTTGTAACCAGGAGAATTCAGGGCATGAATGCAATGCCTGATCCTATGCTAATCAGCTAAAGGCTCTGTCTCTTTCATGAAATGCCTATAGGCATTTCAGAGGGACCTTTGCCTGGATTAGAGGGCTTTAACGACCTATCTCTGATGTACCTTTAGCACATGCACAAAATAGACCACAGCAGATTGTGGTAGCCAGACTTTGGTTTTTGAGTTAAACAAAGCTTGCCAGACAGGCATTTCTGTCCAGAAAGGATCCACAGACTATGGAAAACACTCACAAACCATTTAAAGTAGTTCTTCCTGACACCGTGCAAATGATACCTTGACAAATGTATAAGAAACAGTTAAATAACCCACAATCTAGCCATTGTATTTACATGCTCAGTCTCTGTTGTACACATTATCACAATCTGCAGAATACAGTTTGGGAGACATGGCTAAGATTACAAAGGCGTTGTAAGGTTTTTAACCTTGGAATCACTTATGGGTCATGTAACTAATGATCTAGCAATAACATGAATAACTTTGGCTATCACGAGTGTTTACATTTACAAAACTGATTTTGTTCAACTTGCATAGCAGTCATCCATTTGTGCATCAAATTGTAATTGAAAAAACACTGAAACTCTGGCTATGTAAATGTCAGTCGGTTCTCCTGTTTCATAAGAACACACCACACATGAAAGCATAGTGATGTACAATGTGAAGTCATTACTGTAGAAATTTCAATGAACACACAAAATACAGGCCGCTTTTTTGGCAGTGCTGCCAAGTGCCCAGAGACACTAAATTGTAGCAATTTTACCAGTGGTCAAAGCAGTACAAATGACAAAATTACCTGGACAAAAGTGACATTTCCAAATCAGTTCTTGCTCTACACCAGAATAAATTATATACCTGAATGTGAACAAATACCTTTTCCATCCCAGATGTGAACTAATACCTATTCCTAACCAACATCACCACAATCTTGAACCGACTTCTCTCATGGGGGTCATCTCTAAGTATACCAGAAGACTAGTTTTCTCTCACTGCAAGTTCCAGTTGTCTGTATTAAAGTACCATACTATTAATCTTTTTTAACTAGTTAGAACTTCTCCAACTATTGAATCATTGTCATAACTTGTTCTTAATGTTTTCAGTATTATGTTTAATTCTATATAATTGCTCAGGCATTTTGAATTACTTTTAAACACCATCAAATTAGTGCTGTTCAGATGTGTAATACCGTGAAACATTTCTCCATGGTCCTTTTCAATAAAACGGGCTACTAACAAGTCTGACTTTCCAGATAATTAAAGGATGCACCATTCACATATCTTAGCCTCTACAAGGGCCTCAGCCATGAAGCTTCTGAAACACAATGTCCCTGGCTTTCAGTTCAGGAAGAGGGTAGCTGAGTAACAGGTGTCATACTGAACTGTTGAATTGCTTATGCAGGAATCCAAATTATTGTTCATCAACAGACAAAGAAGAAGGAGGTTTGCTGCATATGCATGGGAATTGTAAGTCAGAGTTAATGGCTTACGGTATGTCCAGGCATCTCCACAATAGCATCTGAAGTACTAAGAGGAAGCCATTTTTTAAAATGGATAACTTCCATCATACACACATGGTACGGTTTCTTAAAACAGTTACACCCAAGGAAGGGCAGTTCACCTAAAAGTAACCAAAAAGACATATATATGTTCATTTATGCAGGATCTGTTCCACTGCCAAGAAACATCTGCCATGGACAACACAGAAAACTGTTGGCCCATTTCGGTGTATTGTAGTACATCTCTTATTACATGAGGGAATATTGCAAGACATCTATTAAGTTTGTACAGATCATGTTTGAGATAAGTACTATATACTACCAATTGACTAGCAATTATTGGTCCTTGTGTGGCTACCTCGAAACAGAATGCTTATGCCAGTTGCTTTGAAAAACAGCACTTCATCTGCTAAGCTTGATGTTAGCATTCAGCCTGAAGTGATTATGACAGATGTTTTGAAATGAAAAAAAAAATAAAAGAAATCCTAGATCAGCTTTCACTATTAGGCTTGATCGAGGAACACCACCATCCCAACACTAAGTGGTATATAGGTTCACTGCTTCACAGAAGACAAATAGATTAATGTACGTAGACCCTATACAAGCCTAGACATATTTATCCCCAGTTGCCCCACTTGCAGGTGCTTTGGTTCATAGGTGCTTACCAGGCTAAAAACCCCAAAGGCTTTTTTAAAACTATCCATACATATCAAATCTCTGACATGTTCTGACACCCTTGATAAGTGTAAACAGGGGTTTGGTAGATGAACCATTTACAGGTTACCTGTGTCCATTAGAGACACAGGTGCCAAACCAGGGATGCATTTCCAGTTTCCCATCCAATTGCCCAAGATGCACTTGAATTGGGTTAGGAAGGAACTCTGCTTCGCATGGATGGGGATCCTGTTCCATAGACGGGGTAATCTCTAGGTTACATACCTGTCTGTCCAGCAGGTCCTACTTGTATCACAGGCAAGGTTTAAGCCTTTAGAATGGGTAATTCTGGTTCTGTTTTGTGGATATGCTGGAGGTCCATTAGAGTGGAGTCTGACAATGCCTTATATGACAGGCATAGATCTCTTCTCAAAAGCCTGTAGGAGACAGAATACAGGGATATGGGCTTGAGGCAGTCTGCATAGGACATGTTAGTTACAACCTGTAGGTGTTTAGTGCGGAACCTCTGTGGACATTCCAAATGTTGGATATGCCTGCTTAGGTACATTCCATAGGGGTCACTTTAGAAAGATAGGTCTGATGAATGATGAATATAGTGGACGTCCTTGGACATAGATTCCATACCTTTGTTTATATGTTGCACAACATAGAATGATTTCCTCAACACTGTAGACACATGATGGTCATTACTATCTATGTGTGTCCCTAAGTCCCAGACTAGTGAGTCAACTCTAAGGGGTGTGTTGTCAATATGATATTTACCAGGGATGGATGATTTCCCAAAGGATACTATTATGCATTTCTTGCCATTTAGTTTTAGTCCATGGCTCTGACACCAGTTGTTTGTCTGTGTCAGCCCCTCCTGGAGAACATTTGGGTCAGTGTGGGATTCAAGGACAGCTCCTAATTTGCAATCGTCAGCAAATTTATTCAGCCAAAGACCACTGACATTGGCCTTGACTTCTGATAAGTAATTGACAAAAATGAGTGGTCCAAGGAATTATCCCGAAGATATTCCACTTGCGACTGTCCTCTGTACAGATGGACTCCCAGTTATGACTTCCTGGATCCTGTCTGTGAGCCATTTGGCTACCCACCAGGTAATATACAGGTTTTTACATAACCTCTTGAGTTTGTCAATAATGCTTGAGTGGGGTCTTGTGTTAAATGCCCTGGCCAGGTCAAGGTAGACCATGTGAATGATTTTGCCCTCATCCATTGTCTTGGTGACCTTAGGTTGACCAGGCTGAGTAGGCATGATCTGCACTTGTCGAAACCAAGCTGTTTTGGGTACAGTGTCTGGAGGTTTGCAATATCTGTATTGATCATCTCCATGATAATTCTTTACATGGATTTAAATATAAAACACTAAAGAGACTTATGGGTCTGTAGTTTTCAGGATCTGTAGATAGCCCACCTTTATGGAAAGGGATGACTGTCACCTTTCTCAGGCTTAATGAGGCATGAAGCCTGTTTGGAGGCTACAGTTAAATAGTAATTCCATAAGCCCTGATAGGTCATGTTTCATGCTATTTAAAAGTCACCATGGGATGTTGTCTGGATCCATTGTTGCAGTTTTGTTGATCTTAGAGAGAGCATTAACAACCTGTTTCCTAGTGATTGTCAGGGGAGTTATACTTGAAGATATTTCCAGTGGTAAAGTTGAGGGGATGAGAGGGGTACATTTGGAGTTGAATGTATCAGCTAGGAGGTTTGATATATCTATGCAGCTATTAATATGCTTGTACAGGGTTTCCGTGGACATTTCTGCACAGGCAGGAGTGTTCTCAGGATTTATGGGGGCTTCAAATTTTGCCTGGTTCTCACTAATAGGAGTTTAGCCTTAGAATAGTTCATGAATATTCCAGGCTTAGCTGGGGGTCCAGCTTTTAGTTTTACTTCAGAAGGAGAGCGTGTTGTGGTCTTCCCTTACCAGGGAAGGCAATACAGTAGGGGATGGGCAGCAGTCTCTCATATTAGAGAGGACCTAATCTAGTATGGCTGGAGCCCTGGTTGGCATACTGACCATCTGACCATCTGATCCATGGAGTTTTTGTTTACAAAATCCAGGAATCTCTGTGCATGTACGTTTGTTGTCCTATAGGATTCCCAGTTAATAGTGAGGTAGTTGAAGTCACCCATGAATATGGTATTGAGTTGAATGGTTAATGTTTCAAATAAGTTTAAATCAAAAGCTGTATCTTCCATGACCAACCTAATGAAGCATGGTGTCTGCAGTGCTACAGAAGGACTGACTACAACTGCAACATCCAGCATCTCCATCTCTAAGCGCACATTGCACAGACTAACGGTCTACTGTAAATATGCCAAAACAAAGGTAACGTTTATAGATATCCCATTTAAAGGCTCCTGTATTTTTGGTCCAGAAGTTAATATACCTGTAGAAAATGTGATGAAGGGCAAAACTTTCACAAGTGAAGGAGTTTTATTTCAGCTGCGTTAACCCTTCAGAAAATGTGAAGGAGGGAAAAATGTTGAGTGGGGGAGTTAAATTTCAGCTGTCACAACCCTCCTTTTCCATAACACCACACACACACACACACACACACACACACACACACACACACACACACACACACACACACACACACACACACGCATGCACACCTCACATTCACACAAACCTCAGATATGATTTGGATGCAACATATCTCAGAACAATTTGAGGTTGTCCAGATGGCAGACCATTTCTGCCCCAAAGGAAAGTGTCTTTAGGAATCTTTAGGCAGACACAGCCAACCTAGTGGCCAGCACTAGCAGCCCTATGGCCTGGCCCATCTGTTGCAATCTTGAAACAACCGGACCATCTGTCCCTTTGTTTCCATGGACCTCTGTCAGAAAAGACAAATGGATCAGGACTCATATTCACGCATTTCTAACCTGACCAATTTTATCATCACTTCCATTACCATTATGCAAGAACTAAGACTGTCACAGCCTCCTCCAATGGTGAATAATTAAAGAGTTCCCACCAGACCAGATGAGAAAAATCATGGATTTTACTCCAGAATTGATTTTTTATTGGTCATTTTCTTGTTATCCATGCCTTACAACCATCATTATCCCATTGAAATTCACCTTGTACCTATTCAGTGTTTAGCTGGGTTTTCAACCTGCACTGAGGGAGAGTTGACTGGAGGGAACAGTATTCTGGAAACCACGGTAAAGCTTGTGCCCCTGCAAACCTTGCACCTATTGCTGAGGGATTGAGGGCATCTTCATCTCAAATGCCTCGTGGCCTGACTTTAGACCCCAACACCTCCCCAGAAAGGGAGGGATTTGTGTTTATCTCAAATGCCTCATGGCCTGACTTTAGACCCCAACACTTCCCCAGAAAGGGAGTGATTTGTGTTTAATGAATAAGCCCCAGACCATAGAACTATACAGCACTCCCCCCTTCACAGTGAACAAATTTCTAAACAAAGTTAATTGAGCATTCTTGATTACACCCCTAATCCTCTATTTGGTGGCTAAAGTGAGCACTTGTGTCGCCAAGTATGGCCTCCTGTGGTCCCTTCTGTGCTGACATGTATAGATGCACACACACACACACACACACACACACGCAGCAAGACCGATCATCACTAGCTTTGGAACACTAAGCCCATGTCTCTGATTTATGGCTGTATCTTCATCACCAGAAAGTCAAGGATTGCTGATGGCAGACAAACAACTGGATCTCCACTCCTTCTCCCAGGATGGTAGAGTCATCATTGTCTATTCATTCACATCCTCAACTCCTCCTTTAGTGCCTGAAATGTCATTATGACTTGGATCATCCAGGTCATAGTCAGGACTCTAGCCCTTTTCTCCATGGAGTTGGACACTAGTGCTGAAAATGGTTAAGGGACAGGTGCCAGGTGCTGATTTGATGTCCCTAAGAGGTCTAGAAAAAGGCCATCCCCACCTCCCCCAAAAAAACGTTTAAATGTCTCCCATGCAATCAAGCCTTCATTGCTTGACTGAAAGTGACCTTATGTGCTGAATAGACCTCTATGATATGTATCTCCACTTCAAAATTACTCAAGAGTTTGGTAGATTTCTTAATTTCTAGGTGACACATGGTCATTACTATTCCTGGAACCTTCCTTTTAGACTAATCTAACACCATTTACTTTAATATTTTCAGCGATACCGGAATACCATTGAATGCAAACCTCTTTGACCTACTGCTGCTTCTGGCACAGATTGATTGCTCTCACTCTTCTCAAACACACACACACACACACACACACACACACACACACACACACACACACACACACACACACACACACACACACACACACACACACACACACTATTACACTCACTAAACAGCAAAACTGCTGTTTAACGAGTGTAAAATAACAACTTGATCACTCCCATTCTTCCCAAGTACGCATACACACTTTATCTGTCATCCACGCAAGCATGCATACACTCACGCACGCAGACAGAAACAAACAGACATGCAAACGCACACGCATGTACTTAACTTTTTTCCACCGTTTTACCTCACTAAACAGCAAACCCGCTGTTTAATGGTCCTCGATTGATCTTACTTGTACTCACTGGCAGGCATACATTCACACACTCACACACGCATACTTCTATTTTTTAAATCGGAAATGTCTTCTTTTGTTGTTGTACACCCGCTAAACAAAAGTGTACCTTAGCCAGCGTAAAATAATGCATAACCAGTAGGTTTCTTAAGAGTGTCAGAACTTCTTAGTGTCAGGTCTATGACATTGCAAGAAGAAAAAAAAAACACTGATGGCATAGCATTCCACATAACAGATTTCCCCAGGATGACCAGATTTCTGCCTTATAAGTTCAGTCTCTCCTCATGATAAACACTATGGTTTACTACAAAAAATAAATAAAAAAGGCTACGGACTTGAGGCACGTGTTGTTTGTGGATTTCTATTCTCTGAGAAGGCAGGTAGGCAGTTATAGGATAGGATGAAGTTTTAAATAAATAAGATGGCTATAAGGAAACACTTTATTATGTGATGGTTGCTGACATAACTAACTGCAACCAATCGCATTACAGATTTAAGAAAAAAACAATATCAAAACATTATTATCGGAAACCAGTTGACCCAAAAGATATGGCAATACACCTACCTGTAGCAGAAGAAAAAAGCTTTACTCCAGGAAAAAAATGTAGGTATGTTTGAAATCCCTCAACAAAACAGGTTCGTACAGCAACTACACTAAATACAGTAGTTCCTAATGCAGTCAGCATCACATTTTTATTGGTAAAAAAAATGACAAAATGAAAGCATCTCATGCATAGGTATGAGTTGGGGGCGTTGCTTGGGCAAAAGGACTGGGAAGGCAGTTTATGGGCAGTCCTTGGGCAACAGCTGTGGAAAAGGTGAAAAATAACACTGGGCATTATTATCAAATGGCTTGAACATCCATGTACTCGCTACAGCTCTATGAGACTTTTTTCTGCTTAAAGATGGCTCACAGTACTGGAGCTGTAAGAATGGGTAATGAAAAATACAGTTAAAGTCAGTATTTACCATGGCACTAGGGATATGCTACAATGCTAGATTCAAAAGACAGGGGAGAAAAACACTTCGGAAATGAGATAACAAGTGTAGTAGTACGTAGTGATCCTTTAATCGATCACCAAATTGTTAAAACAAAAGTTTTGATCAATATAAAGTCCTGGTGTCTCAGTGCCTGGATAGGCTAAACTCAAGTTCACATAGATGAACCTTGTCATCTGGCCTTAACTGTAGTATTTGAATATATACTGAGACCCTTCAAATAGGTAAAAAGAACCATGCCGCGTCCAGATCCACTTCTGACTAGATACAAAATCCTGGACAATAATGGTCCCTGCGTATCAATCGAATGTCAACTGCTATTTACAAATAGCAATAGGCATATGAAAATATATGAAGCCAAAATTTGGCCTGATAAACATGTGTAAATAGGTGGCAGATAATTGTAAAACAGTATATAGAAACTACAGTTGAGTCTGTAAGCAAAGCCCAATGTATTTGGATTATAATAGGTTATATTTCTAGTGCTTTCCAGCAGGTATTAGAGAAAGTGCTAGTCACAGGGATGCTTAAAGGTAAGATTGAAAAGAATGCACTCTGCAGTGTGCACTAGAGAAGTTAGATATGAAAGTAGGTAATTTGAGTTTTACCTGTTTAAAAAGTTAAGGTTTAGTGGAGAGTAACTATTTTTAAAACAGCAAGATGGACTGAAAGAGCAGATGAATAAAATATGTTACAGAAAGAACAGATGAATAAAATATGTATATATTTTATTTATTTATTTTTTTTAGGGAGGGAACAGAGCAGGATTAAGAGGCTGCACGGGTTGTCCTTTCCAAATGCTCTCTTTGTACACAGTAGGAGTGCCTAAAATCAGAATATGATCTCACTGCACTCATTTGAGTGAGCAAATGAGATGGGCCCAGGAGGAGTATCCAAATACAAATTTACAGGAGGGGTGGGCAATTTCAAAGCCACAGAACAATAACAAGGAGGGTGGGTGGGACACTAACTGTAGAGACACAGCCACAACTTTCAGTTGAGTTAATATTCAGTGAGAAACACAATAAATAAATCAAATGTAGAACTATATGAAAAAAGAACAGATAAAAGTGTACTTAAATTCACTTGTACGTCCACTGGCTGTAGTAACATTTCTGAGTACTTTGCAATAAAAAGAAGTTATGTCTTACCATAACGTTCCATCTGTATTGCTGATCCTTGTTCAGTCATTACGTGTGGGTATCGGTTCCGACCTCGGAACTGAGCCGGCCATCTTCCAAGCTCGCGTCAGCTGCAATCTCTCTAGCTAAAACTCTTACCCAGAATTCCCCTTTCCCTATTACCTCAGATTGAGTTTGCAAGTCAAAACAAGGTAGAGGAGACCTCTGGTCAAATGACCTAATAGAACCGGATGGTAAGATCCACTAGAAGCCACAGGAGGGGGAAGGAGGGAGGGTCGTAATGACTAAACGAGGATCAACAATACAGATGGAACGTTATGGTAAGACACAACTTCTTTATCTGATATTGTTCATTCTCGTTCATTCCTTATGTGTGGGACAGAGTCCCCAGCTACCTTATTCCTGGGAGGCTCTCATGGAAGGGCATTCCTGAGCACCATAGAACCAAAAGATGCTCTTCCCCTGGAGGCCAAATCCAATTTGTAATGATTGATGACGGTATGAGGGGTAGCCCAAGTTGCAGCTGCACAAATGTCATGTAAAGAAGTTCTGGCATGGAAGGCAGCAAAAGTTGCCACTGACCTTGTAGAATGAGCCTTTATGGTAGTAGGTAATGGAATATTACGTTGTCTATAACTGAAGATCACAGTCTTTCAACCATTTAGCCAATGTGACCTTAGTAACAGCACATCCTAATCTAGGTCCAGAATAGGCCAAAAATAACTGGTCTAATTTACGAGAGGCCTTAATCCTGTTCAAGAAGAAGCAAAGTAGCCTGTGAATATCTAGAGTATGCAGGCAATACTCTCCTTTGTTTAAATGATTGGGGAAGAAAACTGGCAATTCAATGGTTTGATTAATGGACATTTCAGAGCTCACTTTTGGCAGAAAGGAAGGATTAGTTCTCAATGGCACTCTATCTCAATGAAAAATTAAATATGGACTTGATGCATAAGGCTTGAAGCTCAGAGATACGTCTGGCAGAAGTAATGGCGACAAAAAACAAGGTTTTCCATGACAAATATTTGAGGTCGCAAGAAGAAGCTGGTTCAAAAGGTGGCATTGTCAAAGCTTGTAGGACTAGTGACAGATCCCATGGCTAAGTAGGTTCTCTAAAAGGGGGTTTTAGATGATTCACGCCTTTTAAGAAAGTCTTGCATAATTTGTGTGACATAAGAGAGGAGTCTTGGACACCATCATGGAAATTAGATATTGCAGCCAAATGAACTCTAATGGTAGAGGCAGATAGACCGGATTGAAATAGGGTAGCTAGATACTCCAGTACTATCGACACTGGTGCTGAAAAAGGATCTACCTGTTTTTCTTTCAGCCAAAAAGTAAATCTTTTCCACTTACTGAGATATGTAATTCTGGTGGAAAACTTATGAGATGCAATAAGAATGTCACGTACTGGCAAAGAAAGATCATTCTGCCTGGCAATCAAGGGAATTGGAGGAGCCAAGCTGTGAGCTTCAGGCTGTTCAAGTTGGGGTGAATCAGATTCTGTGGATGGGAGATCAACCCCGGGGTTGGATGGAGAATCCACGGTTGATCTAGCAGGAGAGGCCAAAGGAAGGGGAACCAAGTCTGACAAGGCCAATATGGTGCTATGAGGATTACTTTGCTCTTCAACTGGTGCACTTTCTTCAAAAACTGGGGAATGAGGGGGAGAGGTGAAAATGCATAAAGTAGACCCGAGGGCCAATCGTGGACTAGAACGTCCCTGGGTGACTGTCCCGGAGGGGGAATCGGGGCAAAATAGTTGCTGCACTTGTAGTTGGTCAAGGACGCAAAGAGATTGCAGCAAGGAAGACCCCAGCGGTTGAAAATCTCTGCCGCTATCAAGGGATTCAGGGACCACTTGTGAGGTTGTAGTATACACCTGCTGAGGCTTCTTTGAGCATTGCTTGAAGTTGCTTGTGGCATCTAGTGGTACTGGGGGGCTGGACTGTTTCATTGGGAATGACTTTGCAATCACTCATGTAATCTACTGCTGGTTTCTGACTAGGGAAAAATCAAAGTTGCTAGTTGGTATGTCCTGTATGTGGTCCTGTTTCTGTATCTTTGGACAAGCAGTGTGTTGTCCAACATCAATCCATAAAAATTACAACCCTAAAAATTAACCCACAGTCAGTGTTCAGGGAAAATATTTGGCATTTGCACTACTTGTAAATACGAGAATAAGAAAATTATTGTATTAGGCACCATTTATAGAGAATAGTATGTCACCCATGTCCAAGGCAGAAATAATAACACACTATTCAAAACCCTTATTTGACCTATCATTTTATACATTTTTCCCTTTGGTATGGATCTAACTTGACATTTGAAATGTTAGAATCACACAGCTTTGTAACCAGGAGAATTCAGGGCATGAATGCAATGCCTGATCCTATGCTAATCAGCTAAAGGCTCTGTCTCTTTCATGAAATGCCTATAGGCATTTCAGAGGGGACCTTTGCCTGGATTAGAGGGCTTTAACGACCTATCTCTGATGTACCTTTAGCACATGCACAAAATAGACCACAGCAGATTGTGGTAGCCAGACTTTGGTTTTTGAGTTAAACAAAGCTTGCCAGACAGGCATTTCTGTCCAGAAAGGATCCACAGACTATGGAAAACACTCACAAACCATTTAAAGTAGTTCTTCCCTGACACCGTGCAAATGATACCTTGACAAATGTATAAGAAACAGTTAAATAACCCACAATCTAGCCATTGTATTTACATGCTCAGTCTCTGTTGTACACATTATCACAATCTGCAGAATACAGTTTGGGAGACATGGCTAAGATTACAAAGGCGTTGTAAGGTTTTTAACCTTGGAATCACTTATGGGTCATGTAACTAATGATCTAGCAATAACATGAATAACTTTGGCTATCACGAGTGTTTACATTTACAAAACTGATTTTGTTCAACTTGCATAGCAGTCATCCATTTGTGCATCAAATTGTAATTGAAAAAACACTGAAACTCTGGCTATGTAAATGTCAGTCGGTTCTCCTGTTTCATAAGAACACACCACACATGAAAGCATAGTGATGTACAATGTGAAGTCATTACTGTAGAAATTTCAATGAACACACAAAATACAGGCCGCTTTTTTGGCAGTGCTGCCAAGTGCCCAGAGACACTAAATTGTAGCAATTTTACCAGTGGTCAAAGCAGTACAAATGACAAAAATTACCTGGACAAAAGTGACATTTCCAAATCAGTTCTTGCTCTACACCAGAATAAATTATATACCTGAATGTGAACAAATACCTTTTCCATCCCAGATGTGAACTAATACCTATTCCTAACCAACATCACCACAATCTTGAACCAACTTCTCTCATAGGGGTTATCTCTAAATGTACCAGAAGACTGCTTTTCTCTCACTGCAAATTCCAGTTGCTGTCTGTATTAAAGTACCATACTATTAATTTCTCTTTTAACTGGTTAGAATTTCTCCAGCTATTGAATCATTGTCATAACTTGTTCTTAATGTTTTCAGTATTATGTTTAATTCTATATAATTGCTCAGACTTTTTTGTATTACTTTTAAACACCATCAAATTAGTGCTGTTCAGATGTTGTGTAATACTGTGAAACATTTCTCCATGGTCCTTTTCAATAAAACTGGCTACTACCAAGTCTGACTTTCCAGATAATCAAAGGATGCACCATTCACATATCTTAGCATCTACAAGGGCCTCAGCCATGAAGCTTCTGAAACCCAATGTCCCTGGCTTTCAGTTCAGGAACAGGGTAGCTGAGTAACAGGTGTCATGCTGAACTGCTGAATTGCTTATGCAGGAATCCAAATTATTGTTCATCAACAGACAAAGAAGAAGGAGGTTTGCTGCATATGCATGGGAATTGTAAGTCTGAGTTAATGGCTTACGGTATGTCCAGGCATCTCCACAATAGCATCTGAAGTACTAAGAGGAAGCCATTTTTTAAAATGGATAACTTCCATCATACACACATGGTACGGTTTCTTAAAAACAGTTACACCTAAGGAAGGGCAGTTCACCTAAAAGTAACCAAAAAGACATATATATGTTCATTTATGCAGGATCTGTTCCACTGCCAAGAAACATCTGCCATGGACAACACAGAAAACTGTTGGCCCATTTCGGTGTATTGTAGTACATCTCTTATTACATGAGGGAATATTGCAAGACATCTATTAAGTTTGTACAGATCATGTTTGAGATAAGTACTATATACTACCAATTGACTAGCAATTATTGGTCCTTGTGTGGCTACCTCGAAACAGAATGCTTATGCCAGTTGCTTTGAAAAACAGCACTTCATCTGCTAAGCTTGATGTTAGCATTCAGCCTGAAGTGATTATGACAGATGTTTTGAAATGAAAAAAATAAAAGAAATCCTAGATCAGCTTTCACTATTAGGCTTGATCGAGGAACACCACCATCCCAACACTAAGTGGTATATAGGTTCACTGCTTCACAGAAGACAAATAGATTAATGTACGTAGACCCTATACAAGCCTAGACATATTTATCCCCAGTTGCCCCACTTGCAGGTGCTTTGGTTCATAGGTGCTTACCAGGCTAAAAACCCCAAAGGCTTTTTTAAAACTATCCATACATATCAAATCTCTGACATGTTCTGACACCCTTGATAAGTGTAAACAGGGTTTGGTAGATGAACCATTTACAGGTTACCTGTGTCCATTAGAGACACAGGTGCCAAACCAGGGATGCATTTCAGTTTCCCATCCAATTGCCCAAGATGCACTTGAATTGGGTTAGGAAGGAACTCTGCTTCGCATGGATGGGGATCCTGTTCCATAGACGGGGTAATCTCTAGGTTACATACCTGTCTGTCCAGCAGGTCCTACTTGTATCACAGGCAAGGTTTAAGCCTTTAGAATGGGTAATTCTGGTTCTGTTTTGTGGATATGCTGGAGGTCCATTAGAGTGGAGTCTGACAATGCCTTATATGACAGGCATAGATCTCTTCTCAAAAGCCTGTAGGAGACAGAATACAGGGATATGGGCTTGAGGCAGTCTGCATAGGACATGTTAGCTACAACCTGTAGGTGTTTAGTGCGGAACCTCTGTGGACATTCCAAATGTTGGATATGCCTGCTTAGGTACATTCCATAGGGGTCACTTTCAGTAGAAAGATAGGTCTGATGAATGATGAATATAGTGGACTTCCTTGGACATAGATTCCATACCTTTGTTTATATGTTGCACAACATAGAATGATTTCCTCAACACTGTAGACACATGATGGTCATTACTATCTATGTGTGTCCCTAAGTCCCAGACTAGTGAGTCAACTCTAAGGGGTGTGTTGTCAATATGATATTTACCAGGGATGGATGATTTCCCAAAGGATACTATTATGCATTTCTTGCCATTTAGTTTTAGTCCATGGCTCTGACACCAGTTGTTTGTCTGTGTCAGCCCCTCCTGGAGAACATTTGGGTCAGTGTGGGATTCAAGGACAGCTCCTAATTTGCAATCGTCAGCAAATTTATTCAGCCAAAGACCACTGACATTGGCCTTGACTTCTGATAAGTAATTGACAAAAATGAGTGGTCCAAGGAATTATCCCGAAGATATTCCACTTGCGACTGTCCTCTGTACAGATGGACTCCCCAGTTATGACTTCCTGGATCCTGTCTGTGAGCCATTTGGCTACCCACCAGGTAATATACAGGTTTTTACATAACCTCTTGAGTTTGTCAATAATGCTTGAGTGGGGTCTTGTGTTAAATGCCCTGGCCAGGTCAAGGTAGACCATGTGAATGATTTTGCCCTCATCCATTGTCTTGGTGACCTTAGGTTGACCAGGCTGAGTAGGCATGATCTGCACTTGTCGAAACCAAGCTGTTTTGGGTACAGTGTCTGGAGGTTTGCAATATCTGTATTGATCATCTCCATGATAATTCTTTACATGGATTTAAATATAAAACACTAATGAGACTTATGGGTCTGTAGTTTTCAGGATCTGTAGATAGCCCACCTTTATGGAAAGGGATGGCTGTCACCTTTCTCAGGCTTCATGAGGCACGAAGCCTGTTTGGAGGGTACAGTTAAATAGTAATTCCATAAGCCCCGATAGGTCATGTTTCATGCTATTTAAAAGTCACCATGGGATGTTGTCTGAATCCATTGTTGCAGTTTTGTTGATCTTAGAGAGAGCATTAACAACCTGTTTCCTAGTGATTGTCGGGGGATTTATTCTTGAAGATATTTCCAGTGGGAAAGTTGAGGGGGTAAGAGGGGTAAATTTGGAGTTGAATGTATCAGCTAGGAGGTCTGACATATCTATGCAGCTATTAATATGCTTGTACAGAGTTTCCGTGAACATTTCTGCATAGGCAGGAGTGTTCTCAGGGTTTATGGGGGCTTCACATTTTGCCTGGTTCTCACTAATAGAAGTTTAGCCTTAGAATAGTTCATGAATATTCCAGGCTTAGATGGGGGTCCAGCTTTTAGTTTTACTTCAGAAGGACACCGTGTTGTGGTCTTCCCTTACCAGGGAAGGCAATACAGTAGGGGATGTGCAGCAGTCTCTCATATTAGAGAGGACCTAATCTAGTATGGCTGGAGCCCTGGTTGGCATACTGACCATCTGACCATCTGATCCATGGAGTTTTTGTTTACAAAATCCAGGAATCTCTGTGCATGTACATTTGTAGTATTGGATTCCCAGTTTATAGTGAGGTAGTTGAAGTCACCCATGAATATGGTATTGGGTTGAATGGTTAATGTTTCAAATAAGTTTAAATCAAAAGCTGTATCTTCCATGACCAACTTAATGAAGCATGGTGTCTGCAGTGCTACAGAAGGACTGGCTACAGGTGCAACATCCAGCATCTCCATCTCTAAGCACACATTGCACAGTCTAACAGTCTACTGTAAATATGCCAAGACAAAGTTAACGTTTACAGACATCCCATTTAAAGGCTCTGGTCCAGAAGTTAATAAACATGTAGAAAATGTGATGACGTGGGGTAAAACTTTCACAAGTGAAGGAGTTTTATTTCAGCTGTGTTAACCCTTTACAAAATGTGAAGGAGGGAAAAATGTTGAGTGAGTGAGTTAAATTTCAGCTCTCTCAACCCTCCTTTTCCATAACACACACACACACACACACACACACACACACACACACACACACACACACACACACACACACACACACACACACACACGCATGCACACTCTCACATGCACACAAACATCAGATATGATTTGGATGCAACATATCTCAGAACAATTAGAGGTTGTCCAGATGGCAGACCATTTCTGCCCCAAAGGAAAGTGTATTTAGGAATCTTTAGGCAGACCCATCCAACCTAGTGGCCAGCATTAGCAGCCCTAGGGCCTGGCCCAACTGTTCCAATCTTGAAACAACCTGGCCATCTGTCCCTTTGTTTCCATGGACCTCTATCAGAAAAGACATATGGATCAGGACTCTTACATTCAGCATTTCTAACCGGACCAATTTTATCATCACTTCCATTACCATTATGCAAGAACTAAGGCTGTCAGCCTCCTTCAATGGTGAATAATTAGAGTTCCCACCAGACCAGATGAGAATATTCCTGTATTTTACTCCAGAATTTATTTTTATTGGTCATTTTTTTGTTATCCATGCCTGCCAACCATCAGTATCCCATTGAAATTTGCCTTGTACCTGTTTCGTGTTTATGCGTGTTTTCAACCTGCACTGAGGCAGAGCTGACTGGAGTGAACAGTATTCTGGAAGCCATGGTGGAGCTTGTGCCTTTGCGAACCTTGCACCTATTGCGGAGGGATTGAGGGCATCTTCATCTCAAATGCCTCATGACCTGACTTTAGACCCCAACACCTCCCCAGAAAGGGAGGGATTTGTGTTTATCTCAAATGCCTCATGGCCTGACTTTAGACCCCAACACTTCCCCAGAAAGGGAGTGATTTGTGTTTAATGAATAAGCCCCAGACCATAGAACTATACAGCACTCCCCCCTTCACAGTGAACAAATTTCTAAACAAAGTTAATTGAGCATTCTTGATTACACCCCTAATCCCTCTATCTGGTGGCTAAAGTGAGCACTTGTGTCGCCGTTATGGCCTCCTGTGGTCCCTTCTGTGCTGACATGTATAGATGCACACGCACACACACATGCACACACACGCGCAGCAAGACTGATCATCACTAGCTTTGGAACACCAAGCCCATGTCTCTGACTTATGGCTATATCTTCATCACCAGAAAGTCAAGGATTGCTGATGGCAGACAGAGAACTAGACTGCCACAACTTCCCCCAGGATGATAGAGTCATCATGGTCTATTCATTCACATACTCAACTCCTTCTTTAGTGCCTGAAATATCATTAGAACTTGGATCATCCAGGTCATAGTCAGGACTCTAGCCCTTTTCTCCATGGAGTTGGGCACGCTAGATTCTTTTTAGTGCTGAAAATGGTTAAGAGACAGGTGTGCCAGGTGCTTATTTGATGACCCTAATAGGTCTAAAAAAAATGCCATCCCCACCTACCCCCCAAAAAACGTTTGTCTCCCATGCAATCAAGCCTTCATTGCTTGACTGAAAGCAACCTTATGTGCTGAATAGACCTCCATGATATGCATCTCCACATCAAAATTACTCAAGAGTTTGGTAGATTTCTTAATTTCTAGGTGGCACATGGTCATTACTATTCCTGGAATCTTCCTTTTAGACTAATCTAGCACCATTTACTTTAATATTTTCAGCGATACCGGAATACCATCGATGCAAACCTCTTTGACCTACTGCTACTTCTGGCACAGATTGATCACTCTCACTCTTCTCAAACACACACATACACACACACACACACACACACACACACACACACACACACACACACACACACACACACACACACACACACACACACACACACACTATTACACTCGCTAAACAGCAAAACTGCTGTTTAACCAATGTAAAATAAAAACTTGATCACTCTCATTCTTCCCAAGTACACATACACACTTTAGCTGTCATCAACGCAAGCATGCATACACTCACGCACGCAGACAGAAACAAACACACATGCAAACGCACACGCATGTACTTAACTTTTTTTCCACCGTTTTTTTTTACCTCACTAAACAGCAAAACCGCTGTTTAACGGTCCTCGATCGATCTTACTCGTACTCACTGGCAGGCATACATTCACAGACTGAGACACGCACGCTTCTATTTTTTAAATCGGAAATGTCTTCTTTTGCTGTTGTACACCCGCTAAACAAAAGTGTACCTTAGCCAGCGTAAAATAATGCATAACCAGTAGGTTTCTTAAGAGTGTCAGAACTTCTTAGTGTCAGGTCTATGACATTGCAAGAAGAAAAGAAAAAAAAAAACACTGATGGCATAGCATTCCAAATAACAGATTTCCCCAGGATGACCAAATTTCTGCCTTATAAGTTCGGTCTCTCCTCATGATAAACACTATGGTTTACTACAAAAAAATAAATAAAAAAAAAGGCTACGGACTTGAGGCACGTGTTGTTTGTGGATTTCTATTCTCTGAGAAGGGCAGGTAGGCAGTTATAGGATAGGATGAAGTTTTAAATAAATAAGATGGCTATAAGGAAACACTTTATTATGTGATGGTTGCTGACATAACTAACTGCAACCAATCGCATTACAGATTTAAAAAAAAAACAATATCAAAACATTATTATCGGGAAACGAGTTGACCCAAAAGATATGGCAATACACCTACCTGTAGCAGAAGAAAAAAGCTTTACTCCAGGAAAAAAATGTAGGTATGTTTGAAATCCCTCAACAAAACAGGTTCGTACAGCAACTACACTAAATACAGTAGTTCCTAATGCAGTCAGCATCACATTTTTATTGGTAAAAAAAATGACAAAATGAAAGCATCTCATGCATAGGTATGAGTTGGGGGCGTTGCTTGGGCAAAAGGACTGGGGAAGGCAGTTTATGGGCAGTCCTTTGGCAACAGCTGTGGAAAAGGTGAAAAATAACACTGGGCATTATTATCAAATGGCTCGAGCGTCCATGTACTCGCTACAGCTCTATGAGACTTTTTTCTGCTTAAAGATGGCTCACAGTACTGGAGCTGTAAGAATGGGTAATGAAAAATACAGTTAAAGTCAGTATTTACCATGGCACTAGGGATATGCTACAATGCTAGATTCAAAAGACAGGGGAGAAAAACACTTCGGAAATGAGATAACAAGTGTAGTAGTACGTAGTGATCCTTTAATCGATCACCAAATTGTTAAAACAAAAGTTTTGATCAATATAAAGTCCTGGTGTCTCAGTGCCTGGATAGGCTAAACTCAAGTTCACATAGATGAACCTTGTCATCTGGCCTTAACTGTAGTATCTGAATATATACTGAGACCCTTCAAATAGGTAAAAAGAACCATGCCGCGTCCAGATCCACTTCTGACTAGATACAAAATCCTGGACAATAATGGTCCCTGCGTATCAATCGAATGTCAACTGCTATTTACAAATAGCAATAGGCATATGAAAAATATATGAAGCCAAAATTTGGCCTGATAAACATGTGTAAATAGGTGGCAGATAATTGTAAAACAGTATATAGAAACTACAGTTGAGTCTGTAAGCAAAGCCCAATGTATTTGGATTATAATAGGTTATATTTAGCTGTATACTACCAAAAGGCAGGGTAAAAAAAAGAAAAAAGAAGAGGGAGGGAGTAAAAAAGTTAAGTGAAGCCTGTTATATGTCACACTGATGGTGAAACCAACTCATAAATAAAAGTCAGCCTAATGCAATGTATTTAATATGAGAAGTCAAAAATGGTACTGTAGTGAAATTTTATACTATATGAAAGAGTCCTGGTATAGGTTCAAAAAGCTAGGATGTGATATCCATTTGGGAATCTCAATACACACCAGACCAGATTCCAAAATTGTACAAGTTAAACAATCTTGAGCTGTTAACAATATTATTTATTAAATACACATTGCAATACATTGGTTCCCAATATAACCCATCTAAAAATCCCCAACATATGACAAAGTGAATATACAAAGTATTACTTTTAGTGGAAAATTATTATTGTTAAGCAAAGAAACCCAATGAATGTTATCATTGAAAGGAATATCCAAAAAATGCCTGACAATGTTGTAGGCCCAATGGAAAATGGCACCTGAATATATCTAAATGATGAAGCAGAAATGGCTCCACAGTTGTTATAAAAACGACCTTTATCGTAAATAATTAACAGATATCCAATAGTCTGGATGAATATGTTACAGTTGTATCAACAAAATCACACTTTGACATAGCCGTTATTGTCCAGTTGAATTTGCAAAAACAGTCATTACACCTTTATGTTCTTTGAGTACAATAATTTCACTCGGGCACACTCCCACATAACACAGCTTCGAGCCACTTGGCCCCGCAATGTTGAATAATCTTTATCCCTGACACTGTAGCAAAAAACATGTGTGTGTATACTGTAGTCCCAAAGTCAAAATGCACACTAGAAAGACAAATAGAGCCTTTATAATTGGATAATTTGTCAGAGTTACTGTTATGTTCCAGGTCCATAGGAAGTAGTAACTTCCAAATATGTCACAAAGAAGATGAAATAAAACAGCCCCATAAACAATGTGAAGAACACAAGCAAAACGTACCTTGAGCGCCTGAAAAATGGCCAATAGTCCGATTGACTATTCGCGATTGTTTCCCCATAGATAGTTTGGTATTTATAAAGCCATTTGTGACACTTTTGGATAACCAACAGTCAATATACTGATATAAATGCAGAGTTCACCCAAGCATACTATCACCCGAAGCAGCTGTTTTGTAATAATCTGCATCTTCCCGCTACACTTGAAATATGGTGTTCTTCGACCCGGAACTTGCTGCCAAAAAATATATAACTGCACTGATACACCTTCAATGTAAATGCTGCAAATCTAGATAGAGCGGACCTTCTCGAATATTAACAAAAATCACAACACAAACATAACACCTTAAGGTTTATCACCATATATGGTAGGAACACCAACAGAGTCATTGGTGCCATCAGACGACACTGGAACATTCTCTTAGCTGACATTTTTTGTCACAACGTTTATCTGACACCTGCAAGTTCTCTTTCAGAAAAGGGAAGAATCTTGGATCTTATTTCAACCATTACAAACATCAACATGATCCAATACATCATAATATGATCCAAACTTCCATTTCTGGAGACAAGTTAGTTGGCTGTATGCCATGTGGCCACTGCAGCCATTGCAAATATGTGTTGAAGACTAAACAATTTTCTAGCAGTAATTGTGGGACCAAATTTGATATAAAGTTTTTTGCAAATTGCAGTACAGATTGGATCATATATATAGCTTCCTGTAGCTGCCATGCATTTTACATAGGACAGACATCTAGACCCTTCAGATTACGCATTTCTGAACACCTTAGTGATGTTAAATGCAAAAGGTTGAGCAATGCCCTTTATAAACACACTTTAAAACACGCTGCAGCAACATTTCATTTTACTATTATTGACAAAATAGTTGGCGACAGATCCAGTAAATCTGGATGGCACAGTAAATTAAATGCAAAAGAGAAAAAATGGATTGTACAGTTAGGTGGACTGTTCCAGCCTGGTCTTAATGAATATTTATGATTAGGAACATCCATGAATATTTATGAGCTCACCAATGACATCTTATGATTCATTATTTGTAATTGTATATAAGGACTTTAAGATATTTTGGCAAACTAACACTGATGAAGGCTAGGTTAATTCCATAGCCGAAACCGGTCTGTTATTTCATGTTGTTTTTTATTAAATTATTTACACAGCTCACAGTTGCTGGCTTTTGTTTTCTGGCTTACTGTGTTGGATTGAGCCGTGCAATCACTTCCGTGCAGGGGAACCCTTTTTGCATACTTTTAACATCCCAAGAGTCAATTCCCCACATCATTCTCCACTAATAGAAAACATTATAGGGATGATTATTGTAAAAGTTTCAGGAGTCATTCTCCAAAAGTTCAAAATTAGGCTTAATAGAAAAGGCAACCAGCACTTAATTCTTCCTAGAAGATCCCCATGCCTTGCCATGACCCCACAATACCAGGAAGATATTAAATTAACAACCTGTACAAAGATAAATAAGTAGCATTTCCAATAACATAAGCTTACTATATAACCTTTACACATTAACATCTTTCAACTTTAGAATGAAAGTATTTTTAACAGCAAAAGGCAAGTAAATCATAACTGTCCTATATCATCACTGTACCCAACTATTAGCTCTACTGTGAGGAGAGGTCTGTGAATGAATGGATATTTCTAACAACAAAAAATAAAATGGAGTGTGTAATTACTGTAAGCTCGCATCAATTTAGACATTATTCTTAAATTAAATATTTTTTTAATCATTAATGATTATTAATGAAACTGTAAAAGGGAAAGAGAAAAATACTGACTTATAAAACTCAGGCTGTATATATATATATATATATATATATATATATATATATATATATATATATATATATATATATATATATATATGTGTGTATATATATATATATATATATATATATATATATATATATATATATATATGTGTGTGTGTGTGTAGCCCAATCTCATGTTTGACTTATAAAAATAATTGCAGAAGCAATATACATCATATTTATTTTATTTATTTTATTTTACATTTGTTAACCAGAAAAAATCCAGCTGGACTGGGTATCTTTTCGGTGAAAGCCCGAGGAGAATAGTTCCAAAAACATGTTGCAATAAACAAAAATTAGGATACAAAAATTACAAAATTACAAAAGTACATGATGGCAGTAACATTTTCATGACAGAGTCACTTTTCAGAATAGAGTACAGTTAAGATGATTAATAATTAATTGCTTTGAAAGATCTTGTCCAAGAATTTACATGATGGCCATGTCATAGTTAGGTAAAAATGGTTAATGGATTAAGCAAGTACAAAGTAGATAAGATATAAGAATGTCTAAGCCTATGTTGAGAATAGGTTTGGTATGGTTAGGGAAGTGCAGTTACAGGAGAATGTGAGTTAAGTTATACATGGGCAGATCCAAGTTTCCAGTAAGTGTGATTTAAGTAGTTTTTTCAATTGGGTAACGTGTGGTAGAGGTAACAGGAGTGGGGATGTTGTTCCAGGCCTTGGCTATGATATGGGTGTAGAGAGATTTTACTGCAGTGTATTAACCTTTGTGGCACAGAGAAGAGATTTGTTGGTAGAGCGGAGGGGGCGAGTGGTAGAGTGGGTGAGCAGCTGTTGCAGGACAGGTGTTTTTTCAGGGCTGTTGAGGATGTTGAATGCAGTAGTTAGCTATTTGTAGATGAGTAATTGGGGTTATTCAAACCATTTAAGGTGTCTTAGTACTTGGCAGTGATGGGTTCTGAATGTGGAGTTATTGACAAATTTTGCAATTTTGTTGTAGCATGACTCAATGTTGTCTCAATCGTTTTTTCTAATATAGGTTAGTATTGGAGCTGCGTATGTGAGTGTAGACAAAAGTTGAGTTTGGGCTAAGGCAATTCTTGCTTTGTCAGTGAGAAAGTTCTTGTGCCGATAGAGAGTACCCATTTTTTATGAACCTTTTGGATAGTTTGGGCTATATGAACATCGAAGTAGAGATTTTTATCTATTTCAACCCCTAGGAGTTTAGTATGGGTGGAAGGAGTGATTAGAGTTCCATTTTTGGATGAGATAGAGAAGGTTAGGGAAGTAGATTTGGTTTTGTTTGGCATGAATAAATGTAATTTAGTCTTGTTGGGGTTGAGGAAAAGTTGGATACTAGTGATCCAGTTTTCAACAGCAAAGAAAGATTCTTGGGCCAGCTGCTGTAGGGTAGAGAGTGATGGGGCTACGCATATGAGTGTCAAGTCATCAGTGTACTGTACAAGGGTGGCATGTTGTGTAGCAGTGTGCAGGTTGTTTGTGAATATAGAGAAGAGAAGAGGACTCAGTATTGAGCTTTGTGGTACTCCTATGGAATTGGGAAGTAGTGGAGATAGTACCTCTTGCCATTGGACAGACTGCTGTCTATCACAGAGGTAACTGTTAAACCAGGATATTGTAGGGGAAGCAAAGAATAGGAATGTGAGGGAGTCTGTTAGTTTTGGGTGTGATACCATGTCAAATGCCTTGGATAGGTCAAAGAAAGTAGCAGATACAAAGTTGTTATTGTTCCTATGTCAATTGATTTGATTTGTGAAAGAGAGAAGTTCAGTAGTTGCACTGTGATGTGGACGAAAGCAGTGTTGGGTGAGGGAGAGAAGATTATATGTGTTTAGATGTTTCATTACTTGAAAATGAATACATTTTTTGAGGAGCTTAGATTCTGGTGGAAGTATGGCTATTGGGCGGTAGTTGGTGTAGTCGTAGGAGTGGCCACCTTTATGTAGGGGTATGATGTAAGATATTTTCCATATTCGAGGGATGTAGGCTTCCTGAATGGACCAGTTAATAAGAATTGAAACTAGATAAGCCAGTGAGTCAGCTGCCATTTTAGAAAGGTAGCAGGTAAACCATCCATGGCTAGAGTAGTAGGTTTCAGATTTAACAGGAGTTTTTTGATTTTAGTTGCTGGGATAGGTAAGGGATTGAAGGGGAGTATTTTATTTGGCGTAGTGGTACTGTTAGTTGGAGAGTTCACATTTGTAGTTGTAGGTGTGAGGTTATTTTTGGAAAATTGGGTGGACAAAGTCTGGATTGAGTTTATGAAATGATGGTTAAATTGGGAAGCAATGTCATGCATATCATTAAATGGGGAGGTGGGGGCAGGGGTAGTTTGTTTTGCCGGGTTTTAAGAGGGAGTTGATAGAGTGCTAGAATTTTGTTTTTTTTTTGTGTATTTGTTTTGAAATTTAAGAAGTAGTTTTGTTTGTCTAGTTTGGTCTGTTTTTTTGGCTAGGTTCCTAAGTTGTTTATAGTTTTGTCTGGCTTGGTTAGAGCTGTCTTTTTTCCAGGTTTTCCAGGCCTTATCTCTAGATTTAAGTAGTGTTCTAGTATCCCTGTGAAGCCATGGTGCATAATTGGATTTGGCTTTTATTTTCCTGATAGGAGTACAGAGTTGAGAATGTTGATAAATGTGTTATTGAAATACTCAACTACATTGTCTAGATCGCTCTCGTCTACAGATAAACAGAGATCGTAAAGAGTGTTAGAATTATGTTTGGTAACAATAGAGCAGAATTCAAATCATTCATGAGCCAAAAAGATGCGTTTCACAACAGTGACTTGTTCAGTACATAAAAGGCACTCCAAGCATTACATGACAGGTCCTTGACTTGCACCGGTCAGAATTCTCAAACACTATGGAGTCATTATAACTCTGTAATTGGTAGAAATAAACAATGTAAATCAGATTGGTAGACAATAGCAGATCTTTGGGAGAAAAATTTAAAATATTTCAAAAAGTCTGTTTTGCCTCTTGTATTGAAGACATTATTTATCTTCTTTATATTGGAAGACTAGCATGGATGGATATTTTATCTGAAATTTTATTTTTCTGTTTATTAGAAAAGCGCAGTATGGAGCCAGTTTTTGTCTATCCTGTTTTATTTCTAAAGGGCGGTCTTGTGCAAAGGTAATTCTATTGCCATTCCAGTTAAATATTTTCTTCCTTCTGGAGGCAACAAGGATCATGCTTACATCTTGGTAGTTTAACAGTTTAACATACATTTCTCTTGGTTTGTGAAGAATTGATGATTTCCTGGTTTCTTGATGCACCCTTTCTTTGATAATCTATCTGCTTCTGCCTGTTTTTCTAATGAATGTCCAATGATTTTCAGTAAAATTTCCATTAATTTTGGCTGGTCATATATCTGAAGGACACCATGAGCCAAGATGTTATTTCATCTGCTTCTGTATTCTAGGTCCAAAAAATTTGCATTAATATCTTAAATATATTTAAGATTATACTTTTGTAGTTGTTCAGTTTTTCACTTCATTTTCTGTCACCTTTGCTTCTTCTGTAGCTTCAAGTCTATTTGAACTATGATTTATGGTATTGTCAAGTGATGAAATCTGATCAGAGAGTTATATGTCTAGTTGAAGAGGTTGCAATACCCATTTTAACTCTTCTAAGATAGGAGGTTGGTCTGTTTTTCCTTTATTAGCTGACTTTTTATCTTCTTGCTGCTTGACTGTTCTTGCTGTTTTGAAGACAATTTTTTTTTCTGGTGAGCAAAGCATTGACATTTTTGCTTTGGTTGTTTGAATGTCCATATTTTAGGATCATAGGAGGTTACTAGGCTAATGGCCCTGGGTCCCTTACAACCCTAGGGCCTTTACAAGCCTAGCCAAGAGCTTATCCCCAGAAAGAAACAACAAAATTTACATTTTCAGTTGCTACTTTACCTAATTTTAAATGTATGTCCACTGATGCAAAGTCATATAGTCTAATAATCAACTCTTATTTTATTTCAAAATGTTTCCCTTTTATTACTTTATATTCACTTTATTGTTAGTTCTTTCTCCTTGTATTATAAAATATTCTAAAGTTGCATAACTCAGTCGCCAAATCAGATCCCTCCCTTTAAACAACTTCCCACCACTTTTCTAAAAAATATTTACTAGGCAGTGTTTATTACTACTTCAGATCCATCAAATGAAAGACTAAATTTAGCTTTGGCTGGTTTACACAATTATTATTTTCTTCCCCTTTTAATTTTCTTTATGTATATCGAGAGTTACAGTTCACATGGGGACTTACAGCTGAATCAAAGTTCTCCCAACAGTCCATTCAACAGCGCCAGATCCAAGGCAAAGTGAAAAGAAAAGGAGATACCTGTTAACATCGCCATTTTCTCAAATCAAAACCTTACTTAAAACAACATTCCAAGTACTCTTCTTGTCTCATTTATTTTCCTTTTCCTTTTCTCCCACCAAGAATGGGGAAACAGTGGGGCACATGTACGTCTTATGCCTTTAACATAGATGTATTTTCCACTGATGCAATTTTATTTAGCCTAAATTCAGCTCTGATTTATTTCAAAGCCCTCTCCTTTTACTTCACGTTCTCCTAATTGCCATTACCATCCCCAAACAGTGCAGAATACACAAAATTTGTATAACTTGCCCCCCCCCCCCCAACTCAGATCTCACTTTTCAAACAAGGTCCAGCACTTTTACTTTATTATTTCTTTATAGAAGAAAAAGCATATTAGTTAATGATTAATACCGCATCAGATCCATCAAATAAAAAACTTATTTAAGTGACTTGTTTTGGCAATTCTTAAATTTTTTACCCCTTTTAATTTTATTTTTTATAGTTTGAGAGTCACAGTTCATGTGGGGACTTATGGTCAAAACAAAACTCTTCCTTCAGACCATCAATGGCAATCTCAAGACATAACAAGAGAAGGAAAAGAAGATTCCTGCTGTCATTGTATCCTTTTGGTTCCAGATGACCTTTTAAAGATTTTTGCAAAGACATATCTTGGATTAGGCATTTTCCCTCTCATTCCCTCCCGCTCAGCACAGAGAGCAGCGGAACACACGGATGTCTGCAACCACCAAGTCAAACTTTTAAAATACCACTTCAGATCCATAAAATAAAGACTTGTTTAGTCCAAATTCAGCTCTGATTTATTTCAAAATCTCCTTTCTTTATTTCACAATTTCCTTATTGGTATTTCCTTCACTTTACTATGCAGAATACATGGAGCTTGTATATCTTGGCCCCGGAGTCAGTCTCTCATTTCAAACAAGGACCAGCACTTTCTATTTGTTTTTACTTTATAAAAGAGAAGATATAAAACGTAAAGTCTAATACCACTTCAGATCCATCAAATAAAGGACTTAACTTATCTTTGACTTGTTGAACGAGTTTGAAAATTTTCTTCCCGTTTTATTTTCCTTTATATAGTTTGAGAGTCGCAGATCAAGTAGGGGTTTATGGATGAAATGAAGTTCTTCCTTCTGGCCAGATAATAGTGATATTCCCAAGGCAAAACAAAGGAAAGAAAAGGAAAGAAGATTCCTGTTGTCACTGCAGACTTCTCAAAACAAAATAATCCTTTAAGCGGTTTTGCAAAGACTTTTCTAGGCTTATGTATTTCCTTTCTCCATTTCACCCACTCAACTCAGAGAACAGCAGAACACACAGATGTCAGCAACCACCAAGTCAATCTTTTTTAATACCACTTCAGATCCATCAAATAAAGACTTTTAACTTTGACTTGTTTCAACACTTTTTTCATTTTTATTTGTATTCCCTTTTATTTTTATTTATAATGTTCGAGAGTCACAGTTCACTTTTATTTTTCTTTATATGGTTTGAGAGTCTCAGATCACTTAAGCACTTATGGTCGAGACAAAACTCTTTCATTAGGCCAGATAATAGTGACAATCCGAAGGCAAAATAAAGGGAAGAAAAGAAGATTCCCGTTGTCACTGCAGACTTCTTGAAACAAGATTAACCTTTAAGTGGTTTTGCAAAGACTCTTCTTGGTTTATATATTTCTTGTCTCCTTTTCTCCCATTCATTTCAGTGAAAACAGTGGAACATGCAGATGTCAGCAATCACCAAGTCAATCTTTTCTGATACCATTTCAGATTGATCAAATAAAAAGTTTAACTTAACCTTGACTTATTTTAACAGTTTTTGATTTTTCTTTATAGAGATCGAGAATCACAGTTCATGTGGGGTCTTATGGGCAAAACAAATTTCTCACTTCAGGCCAGTTCATGATGCAATCCAAAGACAAAAGAAAGGAAAGGAAAGAAGAAGCCCAATGTCACTGCAGCTTTTTCAAATCAAGATTTTCCTTTTAACATTTTTGCAAAAACTCTTCATGGGTTATAAAATTCCTTTCTTATTTTCTCCCACCCAGTTCAGAGAATAGTGAAACATGTGGATAACTGCAACCATCAAATCAACCCCTTTTCTTACCTGGAATCATGTTAGAATTTACCATTTTGTGCATGGCTCATAAAAGAGCAATGTTCTATATTGGATTTCTACTCAAAAGACTGCAATTGTAATTTTGCAGGTTAAAAACGTTGTGGTTATATCGGAGCTTAGCTAGCACTGAGCCTACAGGTCATCCACCATCATGCCTCCCCGATAAGGCCTTTCAAATCTGATGTTGTTATGTGACTAAATGTTGTATAGTTCCTAGAAAGTGGGGTGAAAGGGATAGCAGAATGTATGATATTTGTGTTTTGATAAGCACTTTTATGCTTCATAAGGAAGTGATTAGGAAAATGGTTGCTGTTTAAAACATTTCATCTGAAGAAATAATACATTTTGCAGAATAAAAATGCTGATTCTAATACTTTTGGCATGTATTTTAGACACACTGCTATACTGCACAAATGGGATTTGCACTTTATTTACAATGATGATGATATTGATGATGGTAATAATAATAATTGATATTATTATTATTGTTATTATTATTATTATTATTTTCAAGTGGCCAATTGACTGATATTAATCATTGCCAGGTTCTGAGGTGGTATCAGAGTAATGCTTGCAAGCTTTGCAGTCTACCACTATTTCTGAGCCTTTGGGTGCAAAATTCTTTCAGCTCATAATCGCAGCATAGAAGCTTATTAAGTCCTGCGTTAGAGCTGTAAATTTGTGATTAATCTCAACAGTTTATAGCCTGACTGCATAAGTCTGGTTTGAATGGCAGTGCACTTACTTTTAAATAACAGATAATCCTCGACACAATTACATGGAATGATAGGGGATTGAATACTTCTGTAAAGCAAGCTCATAGTCTAGGAAGCAAACTAATGTTATGTTTAAGTTACATAAAATGAACATAAACATTGCTTTTCTTCAGGAAACAACACTTAGAAAGAAAAAAAAACAGTACAAATGAAATCTTATTAGAATGGATGTGGACACAACTTTGCCTAAAGGCTTTACTGTTAATTATTGTCTCCTAATAGTAGAAGAAAGAGGAAAAAAGCACACATAGAGCAGGCAAACAGTATCTTGCTAACTTTAGTACTATAGGTAGATTTATTATCTTTTTTTGGAGGAACTCAGAGTCTTTGAGACATTTTAGGACTCTCTAGAGGTTTTGGAGTAGCCAGTTTCCAGTTAATATTTTGGGAACTTTAATGCAGTACTTCACATTACAATAGATTAAATACCATCTTGCAGACAGTGGCTCAACAGACAAGTGCCTCTAGTGAAAGAATAGTAACAGGAATTTTATGTTACTGACCCTTGCCAGGCTATTTACCCAGATGAGAGGAACTTTACCTTTTCCATCACCCATAGCAGTTCTGTTCAATGGTAGACGTCATCTCTTCACTGTACTCTGACCACCAGATAGCACCTTGATTAGCCAGCACCAATCCAACAACACTAAGACCATGGGATATTGATTGACTTCCATATGCTTAAAGAAAGAAGCTGACTGGAGACTTCTTAGGGTAAGGATCCCACAATTTTGGGAGGAGCAGAAGGAGATAGAAGCTACATTGAAGGCAAAATGGGAAAACTTTAAACTTATATTTAGATACATAGCACAGAATGGGTGAAAAGAAATATGTATCAGACATAAAAGATAAAGGAACAGAAAAGCAGATCATAACTGGAAAGTAGACTGAAAGGTTTTGAATGGGGATATGCAGAAAATAATTGACAGTCTAGGTTATTCCTCAGATAGATCAGATCAATAAAACAGGAGTACAAAGTACACTGTTATGTTAACAAACAAGTAAAATTAAAAAGATTCCAACAGTTTTGATGCAGCATATTAAATCCCTCAAATTGTTAGTTCATCATTTGAAGGAAAGACATTGGGCCGGATTCACGAAGGCTAACACGGAGTCTAAGAGTAGTGTAAGACTCCATGTAGCCTTCGCGATCCAGGAACAGCCCAAAGTCCGTGTAAGAGTCAGTCTAACACGGCTCTTACACGGAGTGGGCGTGGCTAAGCTAATCAGCCCACTTGCAGCCGAATAGCATGCAAATGAGGCTGATTAGCGATCCAGGAAGCCAAGAACAGCCCGTGTAAGAGCCGTGTTAGCTGCAGAAATGTACTCAGTTGACAACTGAGTACGTTTCTGCAAACACGGCAATGGAGCCATGTCAGCCCCAAATAAAGGGTGCATATGTTATAGGCAGCATGCCAATGGCCAAATATGTGGCCATTGGCAATGCAACCCCATGCAAAAATATTACAAATATTTTTTTTTTTTCGGCAATTGCCGATGTAAACCAGCGCAGCCCCATAAACGCGCTGCGCTGCATAAAACATGAAAACGAAGGTTTTAAACCTACAAATGTAGGTTTTATGCAATACATGTAATGTCAATGGAGGGACCAGCATAGGAAAACCAACATGGCCACCGTGTAGTGGTTGCCAAGGGGGGAAGCCAAGTCTAAGAGATGTAACTAAGCATTAGTAGGCAATCTGATGCAAATTAGGGTAAGGATACTGAATTCCACTGTCACATAGCAAATGAGCACAGTCTGAGTAGTGTAAGAGTTACAGAAGGGGGAGGAACAGAGTAGGAGATAGGTGACATCACAGGGGGGAATGGCAGAAAGGGATAAAAGTCATTGGAAGGTAGAGTTACATGACAGATGTCAGAGAGGTATCAAGGAAGGAGGTGTGCCTCCAAGTAAACATGAGAAAGCCAAGAAATGGAAGGTGTACACTGTTGCCTACACCAAAGTTTCTTGCTGGGCGTGTATCTTGTAATGCGTAGCGCCGTGAAGCAGTAAGGCGGTGTCTTGGCGTGTAAGGCAGTGTCTTGGCGTGTAAGGCAGACTAAGCATGTGGGAGCGTGTTGGGAGATGTTTAACACCGTTTGCGTGGTGCATTTAAAACTGAATAAGCAGATTCTGAACTGTGTAAGTATGTGTGTGGCGTGTAAGCCACTGTGAGCGTGTTTCTGCTGGTTTGAACACGGCTCCACCCTGAGGAAACAGAGGAAAAGGAAGCAACAGATGTACTAGGAAGTTAGCAGGGAATACTGCTGGAGCTAGCAGGTGAAAACAATTAGATGCAGGCAATTACACAGGCAGAATACTAGGCCAGCCAAGCACTTAAAACTCTGCAAACAGCAGTGCAGAATGTTTCTCTCAAGAGACACTGCAAGACAGGAGTTAAGTTATCAGAAGTGAAAACTGAAAAGCTGAACTCAGAGCAGAAATGTTAGGGGCTGCCATAGCTGTCATAATGAGACATAGGCGACTTGCTGAGGGTGGTGACAATGCAGATGGTGCCAGACAACCCGCAGTGAGGAGACGGAGAAGAGTGTACAGGCCCAGGGTCACCTACCATGGGTTACATGAGCTGGAGATAGTAGAGCGCTATAGAGTGGACAGAGACCTCCTGCAGCAAATAGTGGAGCTGTGCAGGCCACGCCTCACACACAGAACCAACAGAGGGAACCCATCCCAGTGGAAACCAAGGTATGTGTTGGCCTAAGAATACTAGCAACAGGTACCTTCCAGAGACCAACTGGCGATATGATGGGGATATCACAGGCATCAGCTTCCAGGGTACTGCACCAGTTCCTGGATGCCATGTCAGCACATGTCGGTGATCATGTACACTTCCCCAATGCCCGTGAGGTATTGGCCAGCAACATGCGTCTCTTCCAGCAAATAGCGGAATACCCTGAGGTACTGGGTGCCATAGACTGCACGCACATACGCATCAAAGCACCAGCAGGAGAGCGGGGTAGGGCCTACATAAACCGCAAGGGCTTCCCCTCCATCAACTGCCAGGTCGTGTGTGATGCCCAGGGCATAATAATGAATGTGTGTGCGGCTGTCCTGGGAGCTACCATGATTCCCACATCTGGCATTTGACGCAGCTGTACCAGACATTTGCCAATGGGGACATCCCACACGGACACCTAGTGGGGGATGCAGGATATGCACTGGAGCCGTGGCTGATGACACCCATCAGAAATGCACACACACCTGAACAGGAACGCCATAATGAGGCACACGCACAAACACGTAATGTAATAGAGCGTGTGTTTGGGCTGCTCAAGTCACGGTTCCGGTGTCTGGACACATCGGGTGGAGCCTTGCAGTACACACCAACTACATGTACCCAAATTGTCATGGTATGTGCTATGCTACATAATATGATCATGCGAAAACAGCTGCAGCAGGACCAGCATAGGGCTGGGCCAAACAGCCCCCCACCATCGCCAAGGCCACCACAGGCACAGCGTGACTCGGAGGAGGAACAACCTGAGCCTGCCCCAGTAGGCAGAAGGAGGCATGCCCAGTATGCCCTGGCCTTGGCAAAGAGGCAACGCATAGCACATACATTGGCTCAGTAGGAACCTTGGGAATGATACCCCTCTCCGACTCACCATATAGTAACAGGGATGCCTAATGTGACACAACCTGCTCACAAACATGTACAGGGAAGTGTAATATGTGCATCCGACAGAGGCAGCCCTGCAGCACCACCTGAGGCATGAATGCTATGTGTCAAGTAATGTAACACCAAGTACCATATGCACACCTGAGGACCCCGTCTAACATCCTACCCTTAACAAGCAGCATGCCACAACAGGACAACGAGATGATGAAGTGCAACAATTTCCGAAGTAATGCAGTTAGGCAAAGGGGACGCACTGTGTGCCAGTCTGGGATGACATGCTGAGCATGACATGATGCACCACCTGCCAGGACTGGCATGCACCTATCAGTGCAGGCCGTATGGATACTGGCAAAGGCTGTTGTCATGCACAGTGTGCCCTGAATAGGAAGGCGCAAAACACAATCCTATCTCCATAGGTACCAGAAGGGATAAGAATCAGATAAGGGATAAGGTCAAACAGCAAGATGCATGCAGACTAAGCCCACCCAGTATGGAGAATGTTGATAACTGTGCTGTAACAGAATACTGAGGCAAGGCTCACAACAGCACCCTAACACTACCAGGTTACACCTCATACTGTGCTGTACATCCTCAACACTTGGAACAAGCTACAAAAGGAGGGCGACCAGCAAGAATTGTCAAGGATAACCAACCACACCCCCATGTTGGTACCACCACAAAAAGCAGCATGGACTAGCCATGCTCAAGTAACAGTGGCTAAAACCGCCCCCCAGTGTATAGCCTGCTACAGAGTACTGGCCCAACACCAGGAACTGCATCGGGCCCATGCTGGAATACATGAATATATCAAGTCCTCCAAACCACATTATATTGGGCGACTGCAAATACCCAGACACATAGACTGGGAGCATTATACCAGCTGCAACAGTGTAGGATAAAAGGTCATTGAATCCACAAACCAAAAGGCCCAGGAACAATGTAGCACACCCACAAGAGGGGCAAGCATACTGGATGTGATAATCAGCAACATGGGTAATGGATGTCAAGATGAGAAGTGTATTGCACACTGGTAACACCAGACCATATAGTAATCACACTGGATATACAAATCCTGACCACAGTCCCTGTCCGGGAAATCACAGTGGAAAACATGTGCTAAGCATTATTTGCACACCTCCAAACTGATGTGGAATCCATGAAAGGTCCTGCAGGTGCAAAATATGGGCCACGCCTCAGAACCTGTAAGACAGCCATTCCATGAACACTGCCAGGAATGCTTGGATTATGCAGTCCCAAATTAAAACAAGACACAGTGCCTAAATCTGGCATGGTGGACACCAGCCATAACCAAAACATGCAAGAGAATGAGGAAGCTACTACATGATAGAGCAAGCATGAACAATGACGTAATTACTGATCAGTAGTATGGCAATATAATCTGTCCACACATGCAATCCAGTAAGGCCAGGCACAACAAGTGGAATCTGTGAATCCTGAGGCAATGTTACACCTGCCCCAAGTACACAGACAACCACCAACTCCACCCAAGAAATACAAATATATGTGAGAGATGCAACCATCCATCCAAACCGGAGGCAGAGCTCCCCAATTCAGTACACCCAAAACAAGTCAGTAGGAGAAGGTAACCACACACACCACAAACACATACCCACATAGACCTATCACAACTGCAAACCAAACACATAAACACAGAAATACATTCCCGGAGGCAGAAATCACACACACAGCACACCAACAGAGGCCACTAAAGCAGACACCCAATGAAACAGCCTCCAAACATAGCACATGCAACACATAGCACACAAAGCTGGTGTGCCAAACAGTCACAGGCCAGAAGGAGAAACAACATGCCTGATACAGTTGTAATAGGTGACTCCATAGTCAGACACACTGCTGTCCCACAGCAGACTGAACAAGGAAAGGGTACAGTAAGCTGCCTGTAGGCCGCCACAATATGCCACATAACAGAAATATGAAGGTCACTCCAAAGCAAATAGAAATATGATGCAGTCATAGTCCATGCTGGTGTGAATGACCCGAGATGTACTGCCCTAGACTACATGTAAAGAGACACAGATGAGCTGTCCGATTATGTAGTCCAGGCTGGTATGACACTCACCGTTTGCAGCAACCTACCCTTACCAAGAATAATGCCACAGTAGAAACATGGAATGATCAGTCATAGCAAGTAGCACACTTACTGGTGTCATTCCAAGGGGATCCAATGTCTGTCAGCTTGGGATGTCATGCTTGACAAGCCATGCAGCTGCCCTTGGGATGGCCTGCACCTGTTACCCCTGGGCGTCTGAATAGTGGATAAGGCCTTGGCCACCTCCACACAGCCTTTGTAGGCAAGGCTGAAAAGACTGACCCACCACCCGAGAAAACATAAGTGGGAAGAAACATAAGGGAAATGCTGACCAATGCCAGATGTGTACACCCCAATATGCATGCTCGAGGCCATCCCCAGAATAGAGAACATCGATGTCTGTGCAGTGACAGAAACCTGCTGCAAGGCTCCTGACAGCACACCAGCACTACCAGGTTATACCATGTACCATGTGTCATGGCCCCAAAACCTGGAACACTACATAAAAGGAGGTGAGTAACCATAGGCAGCACAGACACCCATACGTCCAGGTAACTGACAATGCACAAGGCAGTGGAGTTCACCCACGTGCAACTAACTGTAGGCAAGACTGCTGTGCAGTCTGTAGTATGCTACAGACCGCACTCTCACACACAATAACCCCCCCCAACCGTCCTGAAGACACTGGACAGTATGAATGTCCCACCAAATACCAAACAAGGTACCACGAAATACCACATAGGTGGTAAACCATTATGTATGGAAGGAGTAACCAGGGACCAAGGGACACAAGTGAACAGTAACCTGTTATGTGACACCCACATTGCCAATGTGGCTAGGAAGACTGTCTACATGTGACACTGTATTAGGAAAGGAGTCACATCTATGGCAACAGAGGTCACTGTGCCCCTATACTTTATCCCAATCACACCCATACTCCAGTACAATGCCTCATATGGGATCTACCTTACCTGACACCTGCAGCAGTTAGAAAGACCGCAAGGTACCTCACCAAGAGGATAAAGTGTCATACATATATGTCATATGCTGCTAGGCTGTAGACACCCCAGCTGACTCCAGTCACAGACTGCCCACACAGAGGCATTGCATGCCTGTTGTAGGAGGCCATGCCCAACACAGGAGTAATGGACATGCTCCACCCCAGACAACACATATCCATTGAGCTGCGAGAGTGAGAGATGTCAACCCCAACAAATAATGAAATAGGATGTGCGGTGGGACAGATACATAATCCAGAGGCTCCACACACCCTGGACCAGAATCCCACCCCATGTTAGGCAGAGCCCCTCACTGACACTGTTCAACAGGAATCTTGCCAAGTGGATGGATGATTGTAGAGTTACAGTGGGGGTCTTCACTGCGTCATGTCCAGACAGAGGCACAGCTAAGCAAATAATACATGGCCATAATATCCACATAGCAAGGGGTCTCAAAAGCCACACACACTCTGGCTAGCCTAACAAATGCCCAGGGTGGATAGCCTAGTATGAACCTATGAACCTATGTAGATACAAATTGTACAGGACACGAAGGATAATCCCAAGGCTTACACAACTGATGGTAGGAGCCATGTTGTGAATTCACAGATATGCCCTGAATCACACAAATACCACAAACACACACACATATTGCCAACATACATCCCGACAGGTGCAGTGCAAACCCCACAACCCACAATGCAGAATATCTATCCCAGCAGACTGCTGGCCCCTGACATAGCAGATGCTGAGGTAACAGACAACATCTCCAAAGCAAAACACACAGCAGCAATGGTATGAGATGGTGACCTGGGCTTAGTGCAACATGGAGTCTAAGATGAATGGAATGCCAAACCACACTACTGCTCAATGTCAGCCGTACCACAGAATATGTACCCAAAGAGCAGTGTACAACAACAGTGGTCCTTCTCAACAAAGGTGTTGCCTGAATGGATACTGAACAGTACTACCCCAGAATCCTGAGAAGCCCAGATTGCACAGCTATGGAAAGGAGCAGCATGTACCACAGACATATGGATTTTGGGGACCTACTGACACCGGACCCAACCCAGTGTGGCCTCCTCAAGTGCAGATCCTGCCCCTAACCATGTTGGACTCAATTGAAACAGTCATTAAGGTCATTGATGAGAGCAATGTGCTCCACACAGTGTATCTGGACCTTGCAAAGGCTTCTATACAATACCCTACATGTGCAGTATAGATAGGCTCACCAGCGTAAATATAAACCCACATGTCAGTAGAGGGGTTGCAAACCAGACCAAGGACAGAACAGACATGGTCAGACATGCTTCAGCCATGTCAGACTACAAACCAGATATAACTGGCATCCCACAAGGCTTGGACCTGGTATCTCCCTCGTCTGGTATATATGTCCCATAGGTACAGGCAAACATGGAAGGACTGTGTCCTAACATGTTTGCAGAGGACTACAAACCGCTCACCACATATGATCCACCAGCTGACACATGCATCCCACAAAAGGGCCACATAGAAACAGACAACTGGTGCCATAGCTATGTCAGCAAGCTAAGTGCAGAAACGTGTATAGTCAACCCCCCGTGGATATACAGTAAGTGCCCACCAATTACCACATAGGTGTTAACCCATTATGTAGTTAACATGTAATGAGAGACCTGGGGACACAGGGTGATAGATATCCTGCACTGGACAAACATGTGCTGTAGTGTTTACAGAAACATACCATATACCCACCTAATCATGAAGGCTGTCAGATCTACATAAGGGAGGTCATTGTGGCTCTGCAGTCGTCCTGCATCAGTGGTACAATCGACTACAATAGCCCCTGTGGGATGTACCTCAGCAGACACCTCCATCAACTGTAAAGTCCCCAACAGTACCTCATCAGGAGTATCAATCAGCCTACACAGATGCCATGTGTTGCCTGTGTTGCTGGCATCAATAAAAATGCTGCACATAGTACAATCTGAATGGCAGTGAGCTATGCACATGACAGACCTGAACCCCAGCACTGACTTACATAGGACAAGCTGTACTGTGTGATCCATAACACAGAAGCCACTCCCACCCATGAGTGAACCCTCAGCACAGGCTACCCATAGAGTCACTTATCAATCTTCCTCAATAGGAATCCTGATGGGTGGACGGGAGATGGTAGGTTTATCCTGGGTATCACTGTCATGTCACAGGTAGACAGAGGCACAGTATACTAACCATGACATATGTCATGGCAAACTCCCCTTACAATGTGTGTTGAAGGACAAACACACTCTCCAACTGCATTAGCCATGGACTAGGGCACATCGCTAGTGTTTGCAATTGTACACCTATGTTGTGGGATACACTAACAATGTTGGGCAAGCCTGGTGTAAGTAGTTCATATCTGAACAGAATGCAACATGGTCAGATGTACACAACTGGCCCCAACCAGGCTGTTGTGCCCACTATCGAAATGTAAAGCAGTGATAGCAGTAAAGCCCAGGTTACTGTCCACCACAGTCAAAGTACTGCCAGTACACTATACAGTACTACAGTGTTAGGTCAGTGTGAAAGGATGTTGACGACTGCATGCAAAGTATCCCATGCAAACACTGCAGGCACAGTATAATCCTGTTGTGTTCACACACAAAGCAGTTGTACAGTAACTACACAACATGACACACAACCCACAACCATGAACGGGTGATAGTTTGTGAAGTTCACACACATCCACAAATGTGGTGGGCTGCAGAGTCCAACATATGGAATGCTCACACTGGGCATGCTCACACACTTTGACAACATGCCATGGGAAGGCTGAACTGGGCATGCTCACACACTTAGTTTGTGAAGATCACACACATCCACAAATGTGGTGGTCTGCAGAGTCCAACATATGGAATAATCACACTGGGCATGCTCACACACTTTGACAACATGCCATGGGAAGGCTGAACTGGGCATGCTCACACACTTAGTCCAAATCTTGGTTTAGAAGTGGGACACACATATCTGGTATTGTTATGTGTTATGCCAGGAACCAACCACATTACAGCAGTCTGCCCAGTGCACACAGTTAAATGACTACAGAGACATATTGATATAGTGGATCCCTCCCATATGCAAACAGTTTCCACAGATGCAGAGGTTGTTCATACCAACAGGGAATGCTATGGCAATAAAGATATGCAAACAGTCCATCAGCAACAAATAATGTGCATTTGACAATTAAACATAATGGTGTAGAGGTCAATACTAGGCTGTTTGCCCTAGGGAATGACAGCTTAGCCATAGTGTGCTTGGTGTTTGCTTCCCCACAGGATGCACATTCCCCTTTCCAAACACAGATGATGTCAGCACCCTATAAGTACAACAGGAGAAATGAAACTTCCCAGTAATCCGAATAGCGCGCTCCGCTAATGCATCTGTCTCAAGTGTCATGACATAGTTAGGTAGGGGTTCAAATGCTGCAAGTGCTCAGTGTGTGTGTGTGTCTGTGTGTGAGGTTGGTGTGTGTGTAAGTCTGTGTGAGGGAAATGTCCCTTTTGGCAAATAGGAAAAGACACTACAGGATGCCCATCCCCTTTGCTGAACACCGATGATGTCAGCACCCTACAAGTAGAGCAGGAGAAAGGAAACCTCCCAGTAATGCGAATAGCGCGCTCTGCTAATGCATCCGTCTCAAGTGTCATAACATAGCTAGGGAGGGGTTTGATTCCTGTGAATGGGAAGTGTGTGTGCCTGTCTGAGGGGGGTTAGTGTGTGAGGGAAATGTCCCTTTTGCAAACTAGGTGAACAGACTACAGGATGCCCATCCCCTTTGCTAAACACCGATGATGTCAGCACCCTACAAGTAGAGCAGGAGAAAGGAAACCTCCCAGTAATGCGAATAGCGCTCTGCTAATGTGTCCGTCTCAAGTGACATAACATAGCTAGGTAGGGGTTTGATTCCTGTGAATGGCAAGTGTGTGTGCCTGTCTGAGGGGGGTTAGTGTGTGAGGGAAATGTCCCTTTTGCAAACTAGGTGAACAGACTACAGGATGCCCATCCCTTTGCTAAACACCGATGATGTCAGCACCCTACAAGTAGAGCAGGAGAAAGGAAACCTCCCAGTAATGCGAATAGCGAGCTCTGCTAATGCGTCCGTCTCAAGTGTCATAACATAGCTAGGTAGGGGTTTGATTCCTGTGAATGGCAAGTGTGTGTGTTTGTCTGAGGGGGGTTAGTGTGTGAGGGAAATGTTCCTTTTGCAAACTAGGTGAACAGACTACAGGATGCCCATCTCCTTTGCTAAACACCGATGATGTCAGCACCCTACAAGTAGAGCAGGAGAAAGGAAACCTCCCAGTAATGCGAATAGCGCGCTCTGCTAATGCGTCCGTCTCAAGTGTCATAACATAGCTAGGTAGGGTTTTGATTCCTGTGAATGGCAAGTGTGTGTGTCTGTGTGAGGGGGGTTAGTGTGTGAGGGAAATGTCCCTTTTGGCAAATAGGATAGGACACTACAGGATGCCCATTCCCTTTTCTAAACACTGATGATGTCAGCACTCTATAAGTATAGCAGGGGAAGAAAACCCCAGTAATGCAAATAGCGCTCGCTAATGCGCCTGTCTCACGTGTCATAACAGTCAGATAGGGGTTTGAATCCTGCAATTGGCAAGTGTGTGTTTTTGGCTGAGGGGGGTTAGTGTGTGTGAGGACAATGTCCCTTTTGGTAACTAGGTGAACAGACTACAGGATGCACCATCCCCTTCTACACACTGTTCAGCAGACGGCCATGGCTCTGGCACAAGTTGTCTGTTGCTATGATGCCCCTTTGGAAGATGCTTGTGTCAGCTGGGGAGTCGATTATGGTGTCCAGTTTGCAGTCATCTGCATATTTGGACAGCCACAGTTCATCCGTGTTGGCCTGTACCTCCAATAAATATGTACCAAACAAGAGGGTCCCAGGACTGAGCCTTCTGGGACACAACCTGTAACTGTTATGGGGTCTGGCATGGCTCCAGCAATGCTAACTATGTGGGTTCTGTTCTTGAGCCACTGTGCAATCTATCTAGTGACATAGGGGCTTATATTTAAGCTGGTGAGCTTCCCTAGAATGCCCAAGTGGGGTATTGTTGCGAAGGCGTTTGCAAGGTCCAGGTAGGCTGTGTGAACCACCTTCCCCTCGGCAATGGCCTTGGTGACTGTAGCAAAGAAATCAACCGTGTTACACCCGGTAGTGCTGGTGTGCTCTCAGTAGCCCTGAACCAGGCATCTGCTACTGCACACATATCGATGTTTCCCATGCAAAGGAGTGTTTTGGGTGCATGCATCTGGAGGTTTAGACATCTGGCGTTGGGTAGCATTGCTCTTAGTGTCTTATCCCTTGTGATACCTATGAAGGTGGGTTTGTCATGTGAGCCCTGCCTAACATAGGCACTATGGGGGTAGCAAGAGGCTTTGCCAATATCTGATAGGCCAGGGGTGACAGGTGCAGGCTGTCCCTAGCAAAGCAGGTAGTTCAACAGGAGATGGATGTGTGAAGGTGTAGTGCCTGTGACTACTTAGCAGTAGTATATATGACTGCTCACGTGGACACATGTCAGGCAGGTCATATGCACTGTGTCACAGTCAATGTACATGTGAACAGGTCAAACAGTGGCAACCTGTCAAGTGGGACATGGCCATACATATAGTAGGCTATGCAGATGGCACTAGGAGTCCACAGAAGCTCTATAACTATGCATTGCAGGTGTGATTGGTATTCCAGGGTAATTGTAAGCAAACATGCATGCAAACAAAGGTACAGTGAACAGGGCTCCATGTAGTCCATTGTACAACAAACAAGCTGTACCAGTTCCATAAGGTAACACTGCAAATATGCAGGCGCTATGCACATGTACATGGAAATACACTGGTCAGATGGCTAGGGTCCAGTCTCAGTGCACACAAGTGTACGGAACATGCATGTACTGTCAGGATGTACAATAACTGGATAGAAACCCATGTGCCCATACCTGCAGTAATACACATGTCAAATAGACACCGATCCTTCTCTCAGTGGTGCCATACTTAGTAGGATGTATGCTCCCTGGCCTGCCACCACAGTATCCCTGACATATATGGGGACTCTCCCTCCTGTGACAGTTTGTTATGTGTGTTGGTGCTGTCTAGCATGGTATGAGATGTGTGCATGCAGTGCTAGTGTGCTCCTGTGTGTCCTGTACCAGTTGTGTAGTTCTGCACACATATCAACATCCTCACACATCTGCATTGCAGAGTCTAGTGTGGGCAACATGCCACTTGCAATTTACATGTCCATCATTGTGTATTACTACATTCATTACCCATCCCCTGTGCTACCTATGTATGTAGCCTGCTGTTGACATCATTACCACCAGTATGCCAACATGTGCAGATGATACACTATGGTACTTACCATGGGTGTAGACAACAGGACATGACAATCACACAAATACTGCATCAGGCATGCTGTGATATACCCACAATTAATTCAGCACACAGTACTGTTCACAACATGATACTATTACTACACATCTATGTGGTCACCCTGTGCATCAGCAACATGTTAACCTGTACCTGCACAGTTGTTACAGACTGCAGGAGGTGGCACAGTTTCATCATATGCACAGGGTGTGAACTTGGTATGCCTGGGTCAGCCACCCATACCACCAATTGACATGTATGTGTATGTGTGTTGGTGAGGGACAGCAGTAGAAGGTGGGGCAGTGTTGATGCAGTGTGTGCGTGTATGCGGTAGCCCTAGGTGTTGTTATTTTGCATGTGTGTATGAATGCACACAGTTCCACCTCATGGCTGCCATATACTGGTGTTTGTGGACAGCCACAGACTGTACCTGCCAGGTCATACAGATCAGTGTCTCTGGCCATGGACACGGTACCTGTGCCTTGCAGGGTGCTACGGACCGTATCGGTACCAACCCAGACTGGGTACTGTCATCAGAAGCAGGTGTTCGTTGACTGGACACAGAGCCGTGTCGGGCCTGGCCAGAGCCACGTGCACGTGGTCTCCTGGGGCGGTCTGATGACAGCACAGACCCAGCATTGCTGGGGCTGCTGCTGGCACTACGGGCGGCCGCGGCCCTGTTGTCGTCCGCCGACTGCCAGCTGCTGCTGTTGCTGGTATACGGCCCGCGTCGACGGCGCAACCGCCCACCATCACCCTGGCTCATGGACATGTAGTTGTGGAGCGGTGTAATATGTCCCCACAACGTCTGTCTACGATCGGTGAAATCACGGATGGCGGCCGCAATGTCACGCATACCGTCGGTCATGGCTGTGCGACATGCTGCCAGCTCCCTCAGACCCTGTCTGGTGTACCGTTCCATACGTGACTGTGCCTGCATGACAGTCCGAAACATAGCTGAGGTTGTAAGACCTCTGGTGGGCACGTCTGCCAGGGGCAGTACGCCCATGGATGCTCCCACGAGAACCCCTGGACATCTGTCTGTGTGGTACCATCTCTGGGCTATGCCCATGGCTGCTGTGTGGGGAAGCATGTGCCGCAGATACCACATTACCCTAGTCAATGCCCACTGTATGCTGTCCATCACCTAGGGACAGTGGTGACGAGGGGTGTATTGGCAGGATAACTGTGCGCATGGATGGTGTCGACAGCTGTGTACTGTCAATTGGCTGACCAATGGCGGACCCTGGCATACCGTCCTGTGCCATTACACCAATGTCATCAGTAGCAGTACCCACGGCACCTGACTCAGGTTCCCTGCTAGATAACACCAGAGCAGCAACAGAACCTGTGGGAAGGAAACAGGAAACACAGTTTACAATGTCTACACACTACCAGTGATGCACACATGCACAGGTGCACACATGCACAGGTGCACACATGCACACATGCACACATGCACACATGCACACATGCACAGGTGCACACATGCACAGGTGCACACATGCACACATGCACACATGCACACATGCACAGGTGCACACATGCACACATGCACACATGCACAGGTGCACACATGCACACATGCACACATGCACACATGCACACATGCACACATGCACAGGTGCACACATGCACACATGCACACATGCACAGGTGCACACATGCACACATGCACACATGCACACATGCACAGGTGCACACATGCACACATGCACACATGCACAGGTGCACACATGCACACATGCACAGGTGCACACATGCACACATGCACACATGCACACATGCACACATGCACACATGCACACATGCACACTTGCACACTTGCACACTTGCACACATGCACACATGCACACGTGCACACAGTTTCACACAATTGAACAGTACTCAGTATGCGTGATATTGACACACAGACACAGACACACCTACATGCATACAAGGGGCACCACTAAGTGTGCCAAAAGGTACTATTACTATCAACAACTTTACAGGTAATGTAAATAGACACTCACTAGCATGGATAGGCTGCAATGCAGTGATACCGGAGGGTCCTGCAGACAGGAGGAAACTAATGTTAGTGGGCACAACTGTGCCAATGTTACTGAGTATGATACAGGTCAGGAGTACGACAGTCGCCTTTCAAAGGTCTGCAGCTAATATTGTGGATATCACACTTGCACATTATATACTATGGTGGCAGCTACAAACAAAGGACACACCACACACATGCATTAACTACCAGTGTACACAACAGTCAACTACACATGTGACATATTACCTGCGTTCAGTGTCCTGCTGCTGTGGCTCCAGCCTCCATCATGACGCATGTCTGCTGCTGTTGTTGTTGCAGGTGGACTGGAGCCACTACACTCAGGAGCAGTCCCTCCAGTCTGGTGAGTGCGGGATGTGTAGCCACCCACCACCTGTGGTGACCTGTTGCCTGTGGATATCTGGCCTTGCTGACGGACATGTCTATCCAAATAACTCCAGTGATGTCGCAATTGCTCATATGTCCTATTATGCATGCCTATATCATTTACCCGACGGACAAGGTCCTGCCACAGTGCAGCCCTCACCTGCTGATTCTGGCTGGTGTGGGAAAAGAGTGTTGCATAGTCCCGCACCAGGCTCTGGTGTATCTCCTCATCCTCAGCCACGGAGTAGGTTGGATGTCTTGGGTGGGCCATGTACCTGGGAAAAAAGATAACATAGTATCAGCAATCTATGTTGGCAGACCTTGGCACACATACTACACATGCTACTTGACTGTCATGATACCACATATCACACATATGTAGCATCTGTCTGTGTATTGGTGGATACACATGTAGATGGCCAGGTATCAGTGCTCGGCCAGCAACTGTTGTACAGTACCTGCCAGGCTATGTACGACATACTACTGAACACCAGCAGTCAGAACACCAATTCAGGTGAGGTGCACCTCTTCACTCTGGGGGTTTGTGTCTAGGTACTGTATGGCGTACATCGGCGACTACTGTGGGCTGACCACACCCTGCTTGCCCTGGATATACATATCCCACCTCCACCACCAGCACAGATGGCTACAGTGCACAACATTACAGATACAGACGTTACACTTTGTAACAGTGATATGGTATCCTTACAGCCCACTGGGCATGTGTCAGAGACAACCCACAATGCTGACCCCTACACAATTGCTTTCTACAGACATCTCCAAGACCGCATGGCTCATGCATTCCCATATATGTCCAGGACACTGTCCACAAAGGGACAGCATCCTGTCCGGCGAACCCCAGCCATATACTGATTGTATTACAGTTGATGTAAGCTACTGCAAGACAGAGCATCAGTCTCTGAAGGGAGGGTATGTCTGAGCAGCACTGGTAAGGATCTATTTCCCATCACACTGACTACATGGGCAATGTTGAGTGGGACGTCAAGCGTGATACTGCAGATGACCAGGAGGCCTACCTGACCTATTTAGCGACCTGGTCAGGAGCCATCCTCTATGCCCATGGGTAGTACACACATACTTCACCGACACCACAGCTAGGCGACATTGTGGCGGACAGGGTCAGTGCAGGTGTCACCCGCCTCCCCTGTATTAAGGCATGGTTATCCCTGCTGACCCTAACCTCAAGGTCATCACAGATATCCAGGTGAGAGACACCCACAGGTCAGCAGAATACACGACATGGACGGGACCTGCTGGTATCCCCAGTTGCATGCTACATAACCTCTGACAGGCGCTAAACACACATATAGAGGTGCTATGTTACACTACCTTGACTACAAGGTATGTACCTGTACACTGGCGCACAGCACCAGTGGTTCCACTCCATGCAGGAGGCACCTCACCATACCAATACAATACAACACAATACATGACATTGTAATACAATACTATACAATATGCTAATGCCCCCGTGTCTACAGCAGCGTACTGTTCTGCTAACCTGACCATTGTGACACATGTGGTGTGATGGTACCTGCTGCTGTCACACAGTTACACAGGGTGACACATATTGCACCCATGTATGCTAATATCTTTATGGGCCTAGTAGAAAAGGAATGTATTTATAATAAATTGTTTTTTAAAAATCATGTTAAACTTTATTTTAGATACATAGACGATTTAGTATTTTTATGTGAAGATGGTTTTCATTTATTAAATACCTTTGTGGAGGAAATTCAAGTTAATAGATTTGGCATAATTTTTGATGGTTTACAATATGGTCCGAAAGTTTATTTTTTGGATATCAATTTATGTGGACAAATAGGAATGAATATCATTACTAGTATTCATAGGAAGTTTGGTACAGTTAATGAATTTTTAATGGGCACTAGCTGTCACCCTACACAAACTATGGACTCTTTACCATATGGAGAGTTTCTAAGAATTTCTAGATTATGTAATGATGAAAGTAATTTTTTGAAGGAAATTGAACAAAAGAAACATGTTTATCACTAGAAAGTATGATATTAGAGTAATTGATAAAGATATCCAAAAGGTATTTAATATTAGATATAATAAGAATAGATATAGGAGATTTTTTAGGAATAGACAATATAATGGGGTGTGTAATAATGTAGAGTTAGAAAAATTTTTGTAGTTTCTACATATAATATTTGTAGCAGGGACATTAGGCATTGTTTTTTATATTTTTGGGAGTTTCTAAGGAATTTTGAAGAATTAACAGGTCTAGTTAACAAGAAGGTAGTTTTTTCCTACAAGAGGGAAGAAATGTTAAAGATTTGTTAGTTCATACTAGGTTTTCTAGACCTGTAAATAGAATGCCCTTGCAGATTCAGGAAAGAGGCTTTAAGCCTTGTGGGAAATGTAGTATATGTTGCTACACAGAAAATGTATTTCCCTATATTAATAATATTCCCTTTTCACCTAACGGTGTATATAATTGTAGAACGGATGGGGTAGTTTATGTAATAAAGTGTGATTGTGAAAAGTTTTATATTGGACAAACAAAAGAATGTTTAAAGTGAGATTACTGGAACATTTGAGAGACATTGAATAATAGGGATGAGAGTCCTGTGGCTCAACATTTTAAAGAATATCATAATGGTAACCCTGTGGGTTTAAAAGCAACTGTTTTACAACAGATTTCTGTCTGTGATTATGATAAAGACAAGATTAAATGTCTGCTTTTAAAAAAAGAAGCTATTTTTATACTAAAATATGATACTTTGGCACCGAAAGGTTTGAATGTAGAATTTTGCTGGAAGAGCTTTCTTTAAAAGTGTTGTATGGTTTTAAATTTTGAGTGCATTAATTGTTTAATTGTTTAATTGTTAATTGATGGTGTGTATATATATACTGTGGGTATGTATTAATTGTTACTCCTTGAAGGCTGTTGGTGGCTGAGGCGCTAGAGAGAGAAATAAACCTTTTTACTGGATTCCTGTTTTTTCGTTTTTGTGGTGAAGCAAGTTTTGTACTGGTGCCTTCCTTGCACCTTGGTGCTTTGGTGTTGTATTTCCTATTGACACATATGGCATATTACCTATCTGAGTAACATGCAGCAGGGGTATGTGTGACATGTACACATGGGGAGTCTCGCATCTTAACACTGTGTGGTTTGTTGCAGGGTGTGTCCTGTCTGTGAGTCTGAACCCGTACCTACACATGTGCACTAAATTGCAGTGGCACAGACGACACACAGCAGACAGGTAGGTTGTGGATGGTGGGCGGTGGTACAATGCCTGTTGGACATCTGTCATGGGTGTGACCTCCATATGTGCATCTGGGGTGGTAACCTGTCGTGGGCATATGTGTACTCTGTGGTGTTGACAGTCACTGTGCAATGGTACTGTGTTTGGGTGCATTGTCACCGTGTTGTACATGTCACTGTGTCCTTCTCCATATCTGTGGCTGTCGTGTGAGGTCCATACCATGGCATCCATTACGTGCTGTGGGGGGTACACCGACCTACATGTCCATGCCTGACTGACCATGTGTGCGGACACATACCATGTGCAGCTATTCCAGGGATAGTGTGCCACTGTGACTATCATTGGGGCCACTATTGTACACATGTCTGACCCTGACCACCCCTGACACATGCAGTGGTGGGCGGACACTCATTTATATGGTGGTTACCTGTGTAGGTGATCTGGACTGTGGTATGATACTCCGGATGTGACACTGGTGTTCACTCCGTGCCTTTGTCACCAGGCACCTGTTGCAATACATCTGTACACATGTGCCTCACTCCAGCTCTGTATACATCTCTCTCACTCTCTCGCTATACATATATATATGTATTAAGATATGTCTATATGTCTATTTATATATATATGTACATATGTCTGTATACATTTGCACATATATATATATTGATGTACATATTCTGCTGTAGATGTGGGGGGCAGAGGGGTGTGGGCGAGAGGGGGGGGCAGGCTGTGTTGCAGGTCAGCATATACAATCATACCTGTAGGTGGTCAGATCAGTCTGTCTATGTATATGTATCTACATATATCTATCTCTGCATGTGTGCATTACATAGATATGTCGCTACAATATTCTATCAGCATCTGTCTATGTAGTCCTACATCTCTCTCTCTATGTATGTATACATATATGCATATCATATGTATATATATACATATAAGATATATACACATACATATGTTGACATAACTACATAGCCATATGTTGGACAGGTATGTCAGCATATATGTCTACCTTACTGTATACACACACTAACATACTGCTAAACATACATAGCTGTGTAATCTAATTAGTACATGGCAGTACAACCTACGATCAAACGACATATATATGTGCACATAGATGCTCACACATACAACTGTATGTACAGCCTTCACTGATAGGTGCTGTATATCCCTGCCCATTACACATCTTCATATACATATGGATACAGCCCAATAACACATATGGAGGGTTCACAGTATGTACACCTTGATAGTATTACTTTACAGTACCTGTGTTTGTCACAGCTGTGTCTGCTACTGTCTGGCTGTCTGTCCTGCTGCTCCAATTCACAGTTGCAGCTTCCAGGTAGCTGTTGCTGGGGATTCCTGTCTGTCTGCTTAGTTGCAGTCTAGTTCTGGGTGTGGTTCTCCTCTCTCTCTCTCTCTCTCTGTCTCTGTCTCTCTGTCTCTCTTTCTCTCCGGGTGCAATGTAATTATTGCATGCGTGGACATGGAATACAGCATACTTTTGTAGGTATCTGCATATGCCCATGTGATGGCCTCTGCACCAATTGTTAGCCAGCATTTGCTAATTGCATGCAGCCTGTTGTGTACTGATTGCAGTTCTCACTGTGATTTCAGAACTGTGCTATAAAAGGGTGTGTGAAATAGGCGTAGCCCTTTCAGATGTTAATGGCAGGGACCATGCTGTTATGCTGTGGACAACATTCTGTGAGTGTAAAGGTTGGTATCTCTAATTTTACTCGGTGGGTTGTGGGTTAACATTCCTCCATTCATTTCTCCAGTTTCCTGTACTGACTGTGTATGTACACTAACAACTACTACTATTGTTGATGTGTGCATGTGTGTGTGTGTGCTTTCCTTTCACCTTTGCTTGCACTCTGTTGCTACGTCTTCAATAGTTGCCCTTTACTGTCAGTACTGGTGTGCCTGCTAGGTGTCTTGACTGTTGTGTGCTGCTGTAGCTTTCCTATTTCCCATGTACATTCACACCCTGGAATGCTTGCTATATCTGCTAGGGTGTTACAGCATGCAGTGTGGTCTGGCCATGGTGTGGGCCTTGACATCTATTAGCATATGTGGGTATGCTGCTGAGCAGGCCCCAGAGGCTTTCAGGTTCACCAGTTATGTGCCTCATGGAATGGTACATATCAGTGGGGTGCACCCATTAATATGTCTGGTATGCTGCAGTTGTGACTGTGGGTTAGCATGAGCATAGGTATTACTACACTTTTTCTGCCATGCGAGTGGTGAATACTTTCCGGACTCCATAGTTACCATTGCATGTGTTACACCTTTCTGCCTACTGTTTGTACATTTCACATGGGGTCTGTGGGGCATCCCTGTAAGACATTCACTGTTGCTATGTCTAGGTTCTTAACTATTCAAATATGGTGGTGTTGGACCCGTCATGTGTACAGATATTTGCAGGCTGTCCACATGTCTGCCTCATAATTTGGTCATTATCTCATGCACACCTTTATCTGGCAGGTCAGTCTGGGCTCAAGTCAGAATATGGTGACAAACATTCAAGTTCCAGACTGCATACCCTTCCAAACATCCCACAAGGTGTAGACCCTGTTACTTTCTGAACTGTCTGCATTTGTTGTAACTTCATTTGTAATGTGTCCCTGGTTTTGGGCCTTTGCTCCACATATTTTATTACTTGGTCCGGATGTGTTCCTGTAAGAGGTTGTGGGGTATGGGCAGTGCTTATCCTGCTGTGAGTATGTGTGTGTCTTGCAAGGTGCTATGGTGACATTATTACCTACTAGCTTCCAACTAGCATGGCTGTTTCTGTTCACACACTACTATTATGGAAATCCACCAGTTTTGTTTGTGATTCTAAATGTCATGCTTTGTGTACTACACATCTATATTCCCTTTACATTCATTCCTACTGTTAAATGATATATTTACTTTAGCACAGTGTTTCTATGTAAGAGTCATGGCTTAGTGGTAAGTCATGCAGACTATAGTTGCTAAGGTCCTGGGTTTGGGACTCACAGTGGGATTTTATTTTTCTTTTGAACTGAGTACAGGACCTGTCAATCAAAGTGACTAAGGCACTTTTAAGCAGTTGTAACCGGGTTAGCGCTGGTTTGCGCTGAGCTCACGATGCGCACTGGCGGTTAGCTCACAAGACACGAAGACACCGCTTACAACCACTTAAACGTGCTTACTCTTGCACACCGCTATTTTCTTTGAAAGAAAAGAAAACGGGGAGACAGGAAAGTGGTGAAAAAGGGGTCACAAAGAGGGTAAGACAGTAGGTAAACAAGCTTGGTATGTGCAGGAGGGATGTAGGTAAGGCCCATAGCTGCCCATTTCTTCAGCAGCAACAGCTGTGCATATGTATGTAATTTGGTGTGACATTTGAAACCTTCCACCCCTGAGAGAGGTGTCAGGACAACAATAATACCTGTTGTACAGCCAATTGGAATTGATGGGTTCCATGTCCAGTAGACATGTGTGCGGAATGGGCAGCTATGTATGGGGCGTAATTTTTTTGTGGGTACAGAGTGCCCATTTTTTTTTTTTTTTTTCAGGTGAGAGTGGTATGTCAGGTGAAGGTAGTCGGTACAGCTGGGGAGGTAGGTTGGGTAGGTTAACAGACAAGACAAACAAGACGCATACAGGGGCGGTGTATGACACATGTGGGGGGGTTACACAATTGACCGGCACGGAGGTTGGGATGTCCAGAGCCCATGAGCCCACAGATGGCAACAGTGGAACTGATATCCCCACCCATAGGCAGTTGCCACTGTTCCTTCACTGCCCAGGACGGGCTGTGCTGGGGCTGTGTAGGCGGGCAACGGGCAAGCCCGTTAGTTGCGCCACCCGTGCCTCGAGCTGGCGAGGGGCTCAGGACAGAGTCCCGAATCTCCCTCGCACCACAGTCCGGACGCTACGGAGGGTGAGTGGTGGATCTCCTCCGGCCACACTTGCAGAGGGCGAGCCCCGCCCCTGCAGCGCTTCCACCCGCAGGTGGCACAGGGCCACCGGAGGAGGGTCCGACTCGGCACTAGTGCCAGGTGCACTCGCCAGCTGAGGTGGGAGAGGTGGGTCCGCCGAACCCGCCTTCCCTGTCGTTCTATGTTTTGCATTATGTCATGACAGTTTGGGTTAGTGACATATAAATACCATTCACAGTTAGTTTTAACAGCATGCATTAGTATTCCCATTAACCACACACCCAGTTATTCACACCATTGAACAGCGTGCATAGCACATGCATAATTTGAACAGTAATACACAGTCCAACAACATGCAGGGTTGATTGATGGCAACAGGCCATCAGGTGTGGATGTATGAACAGGGCGGCTGCATCAACAGACATGCAAATATATATGACCCAACAGGACAGATGTCCAGGGGTGGTAATTGTGATTGCACATACCATTTTCCGTGGAATGGGTTATAGATGGTTAGAGGGTGGGGTAAATCAGACATATTATTAACACCTTCGAATACAACCACATATGCTGTACATTTCTAATAGCTACAGTTATATACACACTACTGTTCTGACTACAGTGTCCTATATGTTAACTACTTAACCTTGCAGATGGGACTGTTACTGCAACATAACTCTACATTTTATTGCTGTTCATACACGAGTCATATCGAAGTTTGTGCAGATACATCTCCTGTTAACTGTTCTTTCTATAACTGTAGACAGGTGTGGATGTTTGGTATATCAGACAGTCATCCTATCTGCATATTTCAGACTGGGAGCAGCATATCCAGATTTTGGTGTACACATTCCACATGCAGCAACACTTTGAACAGATGTTTCTGTTTGGTTTTGGGTCTCACATGCATTTAATTATGTCCTGACTGCAGTATAGTTTATTCAGGGGTTATTACTACTGTAGTGCTGTATTCCTGACACTTTATCACACTCTCTCACTTGCTTTCATGTTACTATTCAGACTGGTACTTCTAGGCTTTATTGACATGTTTTAACAGAAATTATTACAGTTCTTTCCAGCACTCTCACTTCTGTCATGTTTCAGTATTTCCACAAGAATATATCTCACACAGGTGAATTCATCCTCTTCTGCAGCTATACTTTACCTGCTGCTGCAGTTTGTGTACTATTTTCTTACAGGCAGGGCAGTTTTATTTAAAAATATGTGTTGGACAGTCTCATGATTAGTTTCAACTTACAGGCTGGGAACTGTTGTAATCAGGCAATACTTGCATACACTTTCACACTCTGTGAGTTGCAGATTTAATTCCTTCCTGGCTACACTGCACTCTTATGCTAACTGTCATACATTTATATATCTTTACAGTTACTAGTAGTGGATTACTGACCTGCCTGGTGGCGCAACCGCACCAGCCTATCAGCATAGGCTCTGCGGTTCGCAGAACGGACACCTGCAGCTGTAATATAAATGAAGTAATATTGGAATACACATCTCCATGATTTCAGGTAGTTTAACTTTCTACAAACATAATTAATTTATACTTACTCAGTGGTGCGGCGTTGGGTGATTGCCGGGCCTCCTGGATCCAACGGTTCAGTTGGTCCTGCTTATGTCTCTTCAGGTCCGCATGGTGGTGACGGACCTGCTCACCTGTCCTAGGAATTCCTGTGGCACTGGTGAGTTCATGAGCCAACTGGTCCCACGCCTCAGCCTTGCACGCTCCCCAGGACCTGGCCCTGCATGAGTTGGGCCTCATGGTTGTGGACTAGGAGCCAGGCCATGTACCTGGACTCCTCAACACCCCACCTCTGCGCTCGGAAGCGACTACCCTCACCTACACCTGACATTCTAACTGCAGGTCTGTTCTACAATCGTTTATGCTGTGTATTCCTGCCTATGGGGCTTATATAGTCCGTTTTCCGCATATCTGTGATTGGCCAGTTTGGAATTGTATCAACTTCAGTAAACCTGCATTGTCATGCTGTAGTTTGTATTCATTCCTATATATGAGCTAATATTGCATTTCTAGAAACTGCTGTCATGGCTTAGTGGTTCTGTACCTTGACTATGGTGTATAGTATCCTGGGTTCGAACCTGGCCACTGCTTTTTATTTTTCAGGACTGTCTAGACATGTTGAGGGGTGTGTCTGTGTAAAGGCATTTTGGATACAGCTTGCTCACCGTTGCCCGTCGGTTAGCTTCGTTTGCCGGTGCGCAGCTCGTAAGCAAACGGGGTACGCCGGTTTAACACTCATTTGGCTATTGGCACGCATATGCCGCTTAGCGCAATTAGGGGCACATATAATTAGCATGGTAAACCACTGCTCGGCTACAGGCACTCATTTTGCACCAGTTAAACCTATGCTTATCTACGGGCACATAATCTCACTCTGTTGAACTGTAGCTCAGCTATGGGCATATCTGGCAGTTTATATTCATTTCTTAGCTCACATTTATTTAATATAAATAGGCTATTACATTGCATTTTACATATATTCTGGTTTTATGTGTACATATATGTGTCAGAGACTTGTTTCATGCTTATTTTGAGAAAAAAAAAATTTGTGTTGTGGGGGCTCAAACCATGAATGCCTGCTCTGCAGCCGGCATCTCTACCGCTTCGCTATTGCTTCCTGGATTATTTTGCATATGTAGTTCTTATATGCTTTCCCACTGACTGCTGACTGTAGCTGCTTACGGCACGCCGCCAAACGAGCGCACTCACGGTTAAACATCTTTACAATTTAAAAAAAATATGACATGTACATTTATATTTCTTTTATGTTTAATAGTCTGTAGGGGCATGTGTTGTGTTGTGTTTATTCACATTTCCGTGGACTCTGTTGTGGGTGTGTACTTTGGGCACTTTTAGACTTCTGGGGGCGTGTCCGCTTGCAGGGCTCAGCCTACGGACACGCCCCCTACTGTCTTACACGGCCGTGTTCGACTTAGGTGTGATTCAGCATGCTCTCATGAATATGCAGAGCATGCTGACATCATTCAGTTTAACTGCAGCCTCCGTGTAAGAGTTATAACTCTTACACGGAGGCTTCGTGAATCCTGGGGATTGTGTGTAAATTATCGTTTCTATAAAAGACATCCACAGCACAGTAAACTTTTCTATGATGGAATTAATGAGATTATGGTGTCTTTATATAGCCTCTTGTGTAAGGGTTAACTGGACAAAACTGGGGTAGGGCCACATCTTTTGCTATAATACAGCCTGCTCCATTTTGTCATCCCAGCAAACTATAAGCCTCCAAATCCCCACAAAGTTAGAGGAAATATACTAAACCATTGAATCTTTCAAGCCAGGTAAAGCTCCTGGACCAGATGGAATTCTCAAGATCTTTACAACCCATGCAAAAAGGAACTTGGTGCTACACTCTTCATCGACTTGAGAAAGTGACAGTCATCTGGTATTTTACCCTACACTTTGAAACTGGCTATGATCATCACACTTCTCAAGGAGAATAAGGACCCTAATCTTCTTTCCAACTGTAGGCCTGTCTTTGCTCCTTCCATATGAGACAAGGATTTTGTCTGGGAACTTAATAGGATGATTGACGTCATGTATACAAAATCTGGTAGGACATTCACAACAAGGGTTCATAAGGAACAGACAAGAAGGTTCAGATTTATTAAGGTTGTTCTCCAAATTCCAACATATTTACTCTGTTCAATCCATTTCTGCTGCTGCAGATGCTCTTTTCATATATTTTAACAACGTCTTCCATTCCCTAAATTGGGGCTTTTCATGGTGTATTCTGTCTTGGTGTGCACTGCTGTAAACACAGCCCACTGTGGAATTCACTATTAGGACAGATGGGCAGCCCTGTCACTGTTTTCAGTCTCTTATAGACTGCCCCATGTTGAGATGTGAATAGCCTTTCAAACCAAGAAAGATCCAACCCGTTTTGATCCCCCGTGCCATCAGAAAACAAATAGTACCTCAAACAACCACTTAAAGGAACAAAACCATCAACAGATAAATAGGACCCATTGTCATGATAGATTCATATCCTAACGTATCGGTCACTTCTGGAACAAATTTTGCTGCATATCCAGCAGAGTAGCAGCCTTGCCATCTTCAAGGTAAGCCTAGACTACTGGATGAACAACTTCAAATTCTCTCCAGTTTGTCTTATCTTACCCTCCTTGAAGCTGGTTGGAATTTTGAATAAGGGTTTCGGCTTGGCTTGTAATGGACTGAAGACTGATTGCCTAGTATTTACCTATGAACCTACTGACAATCAATATCCAACCCTTTCTACTAGAAAGAGGTACTTGTCATGGGTGCATGCTGTCACAGCTATTGTATATATTAGCAATGGAATTGCTCAGTCTTTATATCAAACAATATTCCTTACATTACTGTACTCAACTGGTTAAGGATAACTGACTCTTGCTTTGGTGATGACTGCATGCTCTGATTTTGGAAGTCTTTGATATGCTTTTTCATTTTTTTTTCTTCACTTACCTTCAGTAGCTGGCTATCAGCTGCCACCAGCTCCTCATTTACCAGATCTACCACACCCACCTTACCCTCCCCCAGACTCAACTCAACCCATGTCTGGGGGCACTAAGGAGATCAAGGATGCTGATGCAGGGTCATTCTGCTTTTAAGATTATGCCCCTAAACCCAACCAGCCTGTGGCAGCCTTGCAAGCCCAGCTATGGCTGCACTTTCAAGCATGTGTAACCTCTCAACCCATGCAGTATACTAATTTGCAGTGTGGAGCTGCTACTGTAACAAGCTTAGACCACTCACTCCCATCCTCCCCTGACCTGTTACCTACTGTCCACGTGCTGCTAGTCGAATTCAGATTATCTGGGATGCAGTAAGGTCTTTATTCATCTGTGCTACAGAGCCAGTTAATATGTTCGGTGATTTGTCAGGATTAAGACTTAATTAGGATAAAACTGTCCTTCTTCCCCTTAATGCTGGCTGTTCTGTTCTATGCTCTTTAGTAGAAAATTTAGGAATTAATTGGCATATCTGACTATCTCAAGGATTACTTGCATAAAATTAGACCCTCTTAGTAACACCGTGCATATCATTGCTGGAGCCTTACTGTGTCCTGACAGAGTGCTCTTCAAACTATCTGGAGATATACAGAGCTGAGTATATTTTTCTGGCACTTCAGAGTTGTGTACTGGTAATTGTTGTTTGACTAATTTTATATCATTGCTGGCTGACTTCAGAGTTGTGCACTGTTATTTTTGCTTCACTGTATAGTTTTTCATATCTCTGCTGAAGGTGTTGGTTTTCCCATAACCACCCTCCCTATTCCTGTTTTGTTGTTTAAATTTGGAGGCTTTTGCAGTTGCCCACCCCCACTGTAGATTTGATCTGGGACATTCCCCCCAGTCCCATCTCTTTACCTCATTCTACCTAATAGACTCCTTCTGCACTTGTCTTTAGTTATTTTTAATTTAATTGCATTTTTTAAACTGTTTGGTCTAACATTGCTACATACTCAAGTGTGCTAGCTTGCACTGCATTTGAATTGTTTTTACTGCTGTTTTAGCTATGTTTCTGTATATATATATATATATATATATATATATATATATATATATATATATATATATATATAAAACACCTTTCCTGTAACTAGTGTAGTCCAGATTCAGATTTGCTGTATCCATGAATGTATGCAAGCTTCTGAACCCCCCTCCAAGCTTTCTGTGTTGGAGGGAAGCCTTCTAGCTTATCAGTGGGAGTGGTAAGCACTAGGTAACCTATCTACTACATAAGGAGTGGTTCTGGCCCAGAAATTGTAGTTATTGGCTGTTTGGGCAGTTTTTCCATCTCTCTTAACTTTCTGATTTAAAAGCCCCATTTGCACTTGTTTCCCCCCTTTCCTGTAACTAGTTTAGTCCAGATACAGATTCTTAGTTTTAGCACTTGAATTTGCTTATTTGTGATCAGCACTTGTTCAGAACTTGTAAGCACTAAATAACCTACTAATTACTACAGCACTCAACCTTCCTCATTACCTAGAGGAGAACAGTTTTGGTACTTACCTTCCTCACTTGCTTAGAGAAAAACAGCTCTTGTACTCACTTTCCTCACTTATCTAGAGGAAAATAGTTTTTTTTATTCAGGCATGTCCAGGGGTCAGCTCCCGGTGTTCTCTCCTGCCTATCTGGTGAATCTGGGCAGCTTGGGGCAGTGTGGAAATTGCCTCATGTACACAGACAACCCTCTCCTCCTACTACCCAACACTATAACCTGTGAGAGATGCACTTATCTAGCCATACTGGAGGTAAAGCTCTCTACAAACAAGATTGAACTTGACAGTCAAGAGGAGAAGGTAAACACTTGCACCACACCACACTCATCACATAGTCTCACTAAATCTACACCACCAAAATCCACACATAGTAACACAAAAACATTCACAGAGGCTCTCAATAATAATCTGTCTAAGCAACAGAGACCTACAAAGCAGAAATGCAAGCAACCTCCATCCCCCAACACAACACAAATGACACATAGGCGCAGACTCAGTGTGCCACTCAACCACAGCCAATAAGTCAAAACAACGTACCCAACACACTAGTCATAGGTGACTCTATAGTCAGGCACACTGATGTCCCACTTACCAGGCTAAACAAGGAGAAGGTTACTGTCAGCTGCCTGTCGGGTGTCAGGATCTGCCACATAACCCACACACTCAGGTCACTCCACAACAAGTACAAATATGACTCTGTCATTTTCCATGTTGGTGTGAACGACGTGAGACGTACCTAACTGGACTACATGAAAAGAGACATGGAAGAGCTCTCTGATCTTGTAGCTCAGGCAGGTATGACCCTAGCCCTGAGTAGCATTCTGCCATCCCCCAGAATGATGCCGCAGTACAAGGACAAAATGATTGACTTCAACAGTTGGCTAAGCTTATGGTGTATTCTAAAGGGATCCAGTATCTGTCTGCCTGGGATGACATGGTCGACAGACCACGATGCTTTGCCAGAGATGGCCTGCACCTGTCACCCCAGAGATTCCAGATACTGGCTAAGGTTCTTGCCGCCCCTATAGTGCCTTTTTTAGGCAAGGTTCAAATGACAAATTCACCACCATAACAGGAACAGGTAAGCAAAAACTGAGGGTGATGCTACTCAATGCTAGAAGTCTAAATCTCAAAATGCACTCACTCGAGGCATTCCTTAAAATGGAGAACATCGATATCTGTAAAGTGACTGTGACCTAGTTTAAGGCTCCAGAGAGCATCCCTGCACTACCAGGCTATAACTCATACCACACTTTTCGGCCATGTAACCTGGTCCGGATCACCAAAGGCGGAGGTGTGTCCATATTCATTAAGAATATCCACACCTCCAGGCTAGTTGCTCAGAATAATGCAGCCGAGGTTATCCAAGTGCAACTAACTCTGGGCAAAACTGCAATCCAAACTGTAGCTTGCTACAGATCACCCACCATGCCCCAGGATTCCCACTCCTCTTTTCTTGATGTACTGGAAAATATTAGGGTTCAACCAAACACCCTAACAATGGGGGATTTCAACTACCCCACCATTAACTGGGAAAACTACTCATGTACCAACTGCTTCGCTCAACGCTTTCTGGAATTCATAAACTCCAATGCCCTGGATCAACATATCCACACCCCCACCAGGGGCAACAATATCCTAGACCTAGTCATTACCAACATGAGTGACCGGTGTTCCACACCTGAAGTCAACGCCTCATTGGTCCGATCTGACCATAAGCTAATTACCCTAGATATCCACATCCTGCCCCCACCCCCATTAAGGAAACCATGGTAAAAAAAATTTCTCCAAAGCCAACTTTATGTTTCTTAAGACAGAAGTGGTGAACTTCATGACATTCAAGCAGATGGACAATACAGTTACGACTACTGAATCCTACACAGGTGCACTTTATAAGCACTTACATGAGTGCATGGATCATGCTATCCCAAACAGAACCAAGATGCTATCCTCCAAAAAAAGGAAGCCAATCTGGTGGTCCCCTGCCATGAACAAACTGTACAACAGAAGGAAGAAACTGTTGCAAAAGAGAGTAAAATCCCATGAGTGGAGGAGCTCCCTGGTCAGCCTCAGTAAGAAGCTGCGATCCCTGATAAAATCCTCCAAAGCTAGTTATGAAAAAATCACCACTGATTCTAAAGACAGCCACAAAGCATTCTACAGCTATGTCAAGAATCTCAATGGCAACACTCAGATCTGCTCTGAGTTACAGCACAATGGCACTAAATATACAGACCCAACTGATATTGCCAACATCCTGGCATATAGGTTCAGTGCTAACTTTACCCCCCTCTCACCCCCTACAGAGCCCATCTCTATACCGGAAGAATGCAAAGTTCCTGTAATCATGGCTGCACAGGTAAAAACCACACTCTCCAAAGTCAAGAACACAGCATCCATGGGACCAGACAACATCCCAGGCTGAGTTCTACATGAACTACAGAACGAACTGGCACCCCACCTAAGTACCATGTTCAATCATAGCCTCACCTCAGGCTTTGTGCCTGCTGAATGGCGCACAGCGACGGTTATCCCACTCCACAAGGGGGGAACCACCACGGACTCCGGGAACTACCACCCCATTAGCCTGACGAATAGAACACGCTGAAAAACACACACTAAACTTGTGAAAAAGGGTGACCAGGAAACAATAAGAGCCGGCAAATCTCCAAAAAATGAATTTATTACTGTAAGCACTTTCAGCAAGGTTCTTACCCTGCCTTCTTCAGACAAACACATACAAATCAATTAAGCCACTTTAAAAAAAAAAAAACAATGCTTCCACTAATCAGAACTTAATTAGCTATTTAAAGGAATACTGCACCATTACAAGTATCACATTGTACTTACTACAAGAATACATTATTTGTAAAAAATTAAAAATATAATAGATGTATATATATGTATAACAAAACTGGATAAGTCTACACCTCAAAATATATATATAATTTGTATATTTTATATATGTTGTCACGAAGCCCAAGGAAATGGATCCACTTACTATACTACATTAGAAAGCATTAGTGTACTAGTTGTAAAAAATCAGCTAATCGAAAAATAAAACTATACCCCTATCCTAAAATTACTGCCTCACATATAAAATCAACAACAATAACAAAATATTGAAAAATGACATTAAATAATATATATTAAGAAAAACAATTTATATATAAACCTGAAAATAATAATAAAAGAAATAAATGCCTATATTGAACAGTACCTTATTGGCAACCTATGCTGTCATCTTTTAAAGGCAAGCAATTTCAACATACATTTAATAGATATATTCTCGTTAAGACCTGGATAAAGGTGGGCCTTTGTCCTTATTTGCCACATCAGTTCGTCAACTTCTAACTGTATTTGCCAAGGTTCCCCCCTAATGTCTTGAGGTCTATGTTGTAAAATGGCAAACTTAAATTCATGACCAGGGTGGTCTAAACAATGTTTCACTAAAGCATTATTGGTATCATTTTTACTAATAGCGTAAAAATGTTCATAAATATGCTGTCTAAACTTTCTTTCAGTCTTGCCTATATAACACGCCTTACATTGGGAACATAGTGCCACATAAGTGATACTTTTAGTGTCACAACTATATCTACAATTGATTTTATAAGTTGTATCATTAATACATAAGTGTTGACTGACTAAAATATGTTTACATTGAGAACAGGCCCCACATTTAAACATACCTGTATGCCTATTCGACTGTGTTCTTTTTTTGGCCTCCAAAATGGCTTTTAAGTTCCGTCCCCTCCTAAAAGTGATCTTAGGGCATGTACCAAGAGATTTAGAAAGCGTTTCATCACCATTTATGATGTCCCAATTTTTATTTAAAATGTCTCTAATGAGATGGTGGCCAAGTGAAAAGGTACATAAAAAGCTAGTTTGGTGAAAGTTTGTATGCCAACTATCAGGAGCCTCTTCTTGATCCATGAGGCTACCCTGGTTTTTCTTAATATATATCATTTAATGTCATTTTTCAATATTTTGTTATTGTTGTTGATTTTATACGTGAGGCAGTAATTTTAGGATAGGGGTATAGTTTTATTTTTCGATTAGCTGATTTTTTACAACTAGTACACTAATGCTTTCTAGTGTAGTATAGTAAGTGGATCAATTTCCTTGGGCTTCGTGACAACATATATAAAATATACAAATTATATATATATTTTGAGGTGTAGACTTATCCAATTTTTTTATACATATATCTTTTTGGCTGGGCTTGTATAGGCCCCAGGGCCGATAGCCTAGTACCTACCTATGAACCTACAAGGCATACATATCTGGGGATAAAGAATGGTCCTTCATTCACATCTAGATGTAAAGAAAATCTCCTGCCATTTATTAATGAGACTAAATCATTAATCAGTAAATGGGAAGCTTTAAGTTTGTCACCATTTGTGAAGATCATTACAGTCAGAAACTGCCCGCATTTGAAATAACTTTTTCTTTCCAAGCACTGTAGGGTTGATCCCCAGTCCAATAACAGCAAACTCTTATTACCAGTTTTATTTGGAATAGTCTCTAGAAAGAAAAGAATGGTGTCATTTAAGCTAGTAGGCTTGGGGTTACCTAATCTGCGTAGATATGCTAAAGCAACTAACCTGGTTCATGTTAGGCATGCATGGTCTAATCTCATTCTCTTTAGATGTCACCTGAAGTAGTCCTGATCTAACTTATGGCCTTTATAATGCAGGTTCCAGGATGGAAAATTATGAGTTACAGGAAGGCATTAGGGTGAGATCCTAGCAGAGCATGAAGGAACAATTCTTAGGTGCCTCGATTTGCAGAGGCTATTAAATGAGGACCCAGCGTGTCAAATAGAATATCAGATAACCTATATAGGATCTAGAGTGCAATTATTTTTTGTCCTCAGAGGATAAAGGGTCTTTTGTTTTGGGCAGCCCTGCAGTTGTTTTGCCCAACTAACCTATAATGTCTCCAAACTGCTTGGTACCAATAACTTCTTATTTTGGCAGTACCTGCAACTGATTAGTCTGAGCAAAGAGCTGCCTAGGTTAGGGCCCCATCAAAGCAAAGTGTTCTACCTCACACCCGAATAAAAATTCATTCCCTTTAAATTGTTCTTATTCTGCTATAAAATTAGATACACATTGGGATGGAAGGTGTTAGATGATGACCATGTTAAAATGAAAGACGCAATACAGATATGAAACAATTGGCCTTAGTCACAGACTTAAAAAAGTACTTTCCCATTGCACTCATGCATTTCAAGAAACACTATTTTAGGCAATTATCACTTACTAGCTGTACCAAAAATAGAGGTAAGGATCACTACTGAAGATGTCATATGAGGAGGGCACTTTTTATCATATGCTGTGGAGTTGTCTAGACAGATTTGGTGGAGAATGTACAGTGTATTAGCATATGCCACATGATCAAATATCCCACTTGTCAGATGTCCCATTTGTGGATTCTGATGTCTCAGAACATTGTTCTTCTACACTGGTTTTACCTGTTATTATCTAATGTTATTACTGCTGTCATATTTCAACACTGGAACTAGGTATCTGATGACATCAATAAGGACTTACATTCCTAGAGCAAGAGGCTTAAAGGGACCAAGACCAATAAAAAGACAAACCCTGGTCCATTTTTCTGCATTGTTGGGACAATCATATATTAATTTAGTTCTTTGTTGAACTTTATGCGGTATGGTTACCTCTCACAACTTTTTGGATACTATACCACATTTCTTTGAATGTTGTCTTTTTCGTTACTGGAAGTTGTTTATTCTAAATTTTCTGTATGGTTGTATAGTGCTTGGAGTTTTAATAAAGGTACTTGAAAATAAAAGACAGATTGACCTGAGCTAAAAAAATCTTAAAACATTTCATATCAGTAGAAGGAATAATAAGGTATTTACACAGTCACTTCTCCATATGCTATGGTAGCAGCAAAGACTCTACAGTCTACATACCATGAAAAGTATTTATTTCAGCATAAGAGAACAGATTGTGGTACACTGTAATAACAATACAGCAGTATCACATTCACTACTAACTCTGCTGGACTGGTTTCCCATTACACTTGATATAGCAGAAGAACACACATAGTGCTATACTTATAAAACTGCATTCACTCGTAGCTCTAAACATTTAGTTTCCTTTACTGTATACATGAACAGCAGCTTAATCTGCTTAGCTGAATTACGCCAGGGAAAGGAAGGTGAAATACTCAGAATCTACATGCAAACAATAATGCCTAACAGGGTGTGTGTGTTAATGTTTAAATAACGCACACCTAGGAGTGTTTTGATGTCCAGTGCCTCAGGCAGAGGGCCTCTACACCCCTGGAAAGGTATTATTTACACAGTAGCACCCTGAAATTGTTGTGTTTTACTTACTTGTTTTTTTAACTATATTATTATTATTATTATTAATTATATTTTTGATGTAAAATAGTTCCTCCACCTAATGTTTCAAACTTACTGTAGTATATGTAATTGGTATTGAGGGAAGTATTTTACATCCAAAACATAACATTTTCAAAAATGTCCAGATATTCACCTCATATTTTTGGTCCTTTACTCCTAAAATGTGTGGTTTATTGGCAATTATTGGGGATTGAAGTCACTAAATAATGACATACATTTGAGTTTCAGACTTTATTTCCTTCAGAAAAATGATGCTAACATCAGTTCTGTTATTGTAACAACTGTCTAATTTTATAAGAGCAATATTTAAAATCTGTTCCCATTTTTGAATCTTTTATCCCCCACCTTTATTTTAGGTTTTATCCAGATTTCATGAGCTAACAGGTTGAGCGGTATGCATACCTTTGAACTGCTGCTGCCACTCCTCGATTGATCTGAGTCTCTCACACAAACACACTTCCACTTCCATGAATGCATACACTCACACACATTGTCAGAAACAGAAAAACACACACACACTTTTCTTTCTTTCTTCTTTAATGTTTCTTTTAATTTTACACTCACTAAACAGCAAAAGCGCTGCTTAGCGAGTGTAAAATAATGGAGACCATCAGCTTGCTTCATGGCACCTTAACATGCTGCCATGAAGCAGTAGACTCATTTTTCATATTACCAGTACATTAACACTCTGATTGGAGAACGTGCATTCTCCAATCAAAGTGACGATATAAAGGTCACCTATTTTTTAAGCTACAATATTTCATCTATACTTGAAGCCTATACATAGAAAACAAATTATAGGGGAGCTGTAGTAAAAGGTATTCTTTTTTGGGGGTTTACTAGAAGTTACTTAATATCCAAAACACATTCTGTCAAATCCAGTCTGGAGAAACCATCTTCACCAAAAACTCTGCATGCTTCCAAACACACATTCATACACACAAATGCCAGAATCCACAATCTAAATAGCAGACACACAATCTCTCTGGAGGGATTCACCATCCACAACCCTATCTTAGTACTTTCTCAGAATAGTTTATATATAGTTAATTCCACATGTTCCTTCTTTTGTCTCCATACTAACCTTCGCTTTTAGTAACACAATGCATTCGGACAACCTTTTTCAGCAAACTGGCACTAAGGAAACCGATACCCAGTTAACCCGGTCAGTCTTATATTTCATGTATCATTGCTCACATCCATTTCACAACAAGCCATCAGACACAGTCAAGCGCTAATATGCCTTGTAATTGTAAAGGTGTAGGTACGATCTAATCAAGAATTTCAAAAAATTAGTAAAGCCATGTGTTAATGAATGTATGTATGCTGTTTATCGTCCATCATGGTAAATAACAAACAGTAACAGCCATGCCTCAGTATTCAGTTAATGCAAGATGCAGATGAAGTGAAAGGTCTCTTATGTGACTGTTTCCAAAGTAATACAGGTCATTTTAGTGGCATCTCAAACTAGGTGAGTTATGAAGGCTGGACTCCTACTTTGTTTTAATAACAGCTGCAGTAACACAGGTCCAACTATTTCTTTGACTCTGCATTTTGTCCTTTGCTATTACCCACTTGACATGTTTTGAACTTAGACTCATTAGGAAATTTGATCCAAACCTCATTAAAAATAATTGTAAAATTTAAAATGATAAAATCTAATGCCAGTTAAAAGAAGAGGTTAATGCTGAGATGAGTAGGATAAATATATTTAGGTACAATACAGACAGTGATGTTTTGCTAAAAGTAAGGCCTTGTCTTCTTTGATACAGAAGATGAAGTCTGAGACGTTAACAGTCTATCAGTTTTATTTATCATTTTAACTAGTTTTAGTCCAGTTCTTCATATAGCATAGAGGTTTAGCTTGTCTGTGCTTCTACCAATGAAATCTGACAGGGATAAATAAGAACAAATGGACCACTTCAGTACTTAAGAGGTACTGATAGGTTACGTTTAGATTCCAGCCCATAAGTGCAGTGATGTTAGCACCTTTTTGTATATTCAAGGACGATGTAAAATAGGGATTTTTGTTCACCGAGAAGAATTCTTTCTCACCAATGTTATACCAACTGCTGTTTTTTTTTCTAAGTAAAATGTTGCTTTAACTTCCTGCCTACTGAAGTTGCAGATCAGTAGCTTTGTTGTTTGTTGGTCTCATAGCTTGGTTGCAGCAGCAACTCTCATTTCCTTTACTTCAGAATAACAAATGTTGGTGGTTTTTGAATCACTGTTTACCTTGTGTGGTTAAAGCTGGAACAGTGTGTGTCACACAATACAAGTTTCCTCCTATATAACAGCTGTGGTTTGACAATTTGAACCATCTCATCCTCCAACCATCAGAACAATGATTAAAGCTTCATGTTTTTAAGGGAGGCCCTGTTGTTATAAATGCAGCTGGTCCTTTCCAAGTTAGAACTGAAATGCATGTTTCCATCAGAAGAAAGGGCCATCGTAATATTATATTGTAATCCACACAAGTCAGTATAGTGAAGTGGCCGTGGTAACTCCACTGCTCTTCAGAACATGTTTGGTTGTCATTGTTTTGAGAATACAATTTCCAAAACTAAAAATGTTGATTAAAAATGCATAACTACATATTTGTGTTAATCTAATTAAGTCTGTTTTTTTCATTCTTCATTTATGTTGCAGATCATAAGGCATTAAATCAACCACTGATTTAGAAAGAGTCCTAGTATGGATATTCCCTTCAGCATCATGGCAAGCCAGACACTATTTGCTATATTAACCATTATATATATGTCACCATGAGCAAGTCACTTAACCACGCAGTGCTTGGGATAAATTGGGAATATGGACTAGGCTCCTTTATAGTCTTCTGGACTGCAGGCCAGGTAACTACCTATGAACCTATACCTGACCATTCGAACTTGTATGAAAAGTTTTAATATACAACACTACATAAAACTGAAAAAGAAGTGATCAGAATAAGATCTATATATCATACTAATAAGTTTACTGGTTGGGATAACCTTGAAATGTTGCTATTGAAATACCAAGACTCTTAGTGTGTTAATTGTATAAGACTACCTTGATGATTCAACGTATTTCTAACATTATATAACAGTATGTGATGTTGAATTTTTTACTTTCGATGTATATATTGTAAATATGTTAAATTAATAAACAAATTATTTAAAAAAAATTTAATATAAAATCTATAAACTTTATTAAACTGTGTTAAGTCAGTTGATCTCATGATATTAAGCAAGTCAAAAATACTGCCAGAACATAATATATGTGGCTATCATACAGAAATAATAATCAACATTTCTAAAAAATGAACAAATATAACTCAAAGTTCAGTTAAGTTACATTCCTAGAAATTCTAGTTTGGCACTAGTGCACAAAAGCAAACTCTTGTTAGCATACTTGCTGGTTTCCTACTTTAAAGAGCTAATAGCCTGCTTTTGTGAACTGGCTTAAGTCTGCAGAGGTCCAGATGCGAAAAGGGAGTTAATCTGCAGACAGTGCTCTCCAGTGGGTGAAGTGCACTTGCTGGGTGTAATACCAAGGTGACACTAAAAGAGTGCAGCCAGAGAAACATAATGGTATCAAGACCTCATCTGAAAACTCCTGATGTTGTATCTCATGTTCGAGAGACTTCACAAGAGGCAGACTATGCCCTCCATTGCTTTCTGTGTAAAATGTTTACCCCAGTGCAGGATGCCGTTTGTCAACAGAGCAAGCTACAAAATGAGGGGGATAGTAATAGGTAAGTAAGTAAGAGAGAAGAAAATTGCATCACAGGATGCCTCAGAAGAATGAAATAAAACAGACGCTAAAGGAAAAGTAATGGACTTAGTAATGCTTTCAGAAACAGTTATTCTCCACAGAGGTATGGTTAGTAGTGATTGTGATGTTACAGTATACTGTAACGAATGTATCTGTTTTTTATTTTCACTTGTTTACAAATATTTGTGCAGTCTCATTCTCACTTCATGTTCTTAGTGTGAACAAGCTTTTACCTACAAACTGATTCCATAAAAGAGACACTCTTTAGCTCAAAATAATCAGGTAAGCAAACATAAAACATATGGTAGAGTCATTGCAGAAGTTACATTTGAAGTATTTATATTTGTTTAATCATTATATACAAGGAAAAAACAAAAACATCATAAGAGCTGGAACATTTTTAACTGCAGTATATTGGTCTGGGGGCATATATGAATGGTAAAGGCAGTCTAATAGTTTGGGTTAGTAATTTAGCCTCAGAACTTTAATTTCTGAGGAAATTGTAATTATTTGTCAGATTACAAAACAAGTGAGTTTGTTTTGTGAGACTTATTTTGTGTGTTTGAGGAGACATCAGGTTAACTCCTGTGCAAAGTGATTCAGCTGCATATTACAGACATTTTTTGTACTAGTGAACATTTCAGCATACAAATGTCTCTAAATGTTACCAGCTAAACTCATTTTAAGTTTAAAGAGACAACAAGTATGTTGTATACATTTATGGTTATTTAAATTTAGACCACTCAGGAAAAGGACTTCAACAGTACAATCTGACAAAGTTATGCAACTATGGCTATTTTATTTATTAAGGATTGGTAGGTTTCAGCTCAACATGACTCTTTCATTGATAATTATTTTCATTTTTTTCTGAACTCTGCAACTGTGTTTCTTAGATTATAGATTCAGTAAGTAAATACTACTTAAGAATTGGATAAATACATCATTTTGGAAAGTCAACCCCCCCCTCGAAAAGAGCACATCTCCTGGAGGGTCTATCCATTCCCCAACCAAAGAACATCAGATATAACACTGCTAATATAGTGGAATTTATCTCAAGAGCACTGTTAACAGTACTATTTAGTAAGTAAGAACTGATTACTTGTTAAACGTTGCTGTTACAATTACACTTTCCACATATAGGTTCATAGGTTGGTACTGGGCTATCTGCCCGAAGGCATATATTAGCCCAGCCATGATGTGTGGTATTCACCGCCCCTTTAGTAGTTCCCTAGACCCTTGTACTAGCAGCTAGTACCCTTGGCCCCTATCTAGCAGTGCTGTTGGTGTGATCCCCAGTGTGAACTTTCTGTTACCCATCCACTCATCAAGGTTCCTCTTGAAGAGTGATAGTGAGGGGCTCTGTCTTATGTAGATCAGGACCCTGTTCCATAGTAAGGGAAGTCTCTGTGAAGGGAATCTAAACAAGAAGTCTTGCAGTGTTTCACAAGGGTGATCACTCCTTTTAACCACTCTGTCAGATTAAAGTAAATTATAACTTTTGGGGAGTTACACGTTTTTGATGTGCTCTTGGCAACTGTGGTACAGTCAATAACTGTGTGCTAGATGCGATTTTCAGAAAAGAGAAAAAGTGAAGAGGAAATGTCTGCTGAAGACCATAAGAATGTGAGGGTACTTCACAAGTGTGGAACTGCCATGGAGTGAAAAAATGCATCAGGGGTCAGTTATCCAGATGTGGAAACTGGATTTTGACAAGGCACTATAACTTGTACAGCTACAGATGAAAGTGGTCTCAGGCTTGTTGAATAGTGTGAAACAGCCTGAGATGTTTGGTGATGATGCAAGTGAGCTCTTGAAAGAAAGTACAACTCCATAATAATATCACAATAGAGAGTGGTGGGTGTACAACATAAGTCAAACGGATTGAGCAGCCAAATTACATACACATTAAACAAAAGTCAGTGTCTTTAGACATGAAACTGCAGTTTAATGGTATTCTAGAAGGAGATGAAGAAATGGTGGCTTACAGTAGTCTGTTACAACTGATGGTGCCATGAACTGAATTATTGCAGACGTCATTGGACATTTAAAGGGCTAACAGATTAGCATCATCTGCAGTAAACAGGGGGTGTGGTTGACCAAGACTCATTCTGGTCCAGTTCATTACTTGGCAGGAGAAGGAACAGGTTTGGTCATACCTGTGGTAGCCTAGGAAAAGGAAAAAGGATAACAATAGAAAGAAAGCTAGTATTAGTGGATCATGATTTCACAAAGACTGCAATGCAACAAGCTGCTCTGTTCTTGGCTCCTATCCAGGAAAGCGGGTAAAATAAATTACTCTACAAGTTGTCATTTCCAGCAATGTTAAAAATACTTTTTCCATCAGGAATGCAACTGTTGTTCTTGGCGCAATTCATGACCAATAATTTACAAGTGCTTACATCTACTTTGGATGACTTGAGCAAGGATTCAATGTGGCTTCAGACAGAGAAATAGGTACTGATGTGCTGCCCCCCTGACATCTCAGATGCTCAGGTAAGAGCCGCCCTCTCCAAAGCAAAAAACACAGCATCAATGGGACCAGATGGTGTCCCGGGCTGTGTCCTACATGAACTCCAAGAAGAGCTAAACCCAAACATAAAACTACTGTTCAATCTCAGCCTTACTACAGGATATGTACCCAAAGAGTGGCATACAGCAACAGTGGTCCCTCTCCACAAAGGTGGTGCCTCAACGGATCCTGGAAACTATCGCCCCATAAGCCTGACTAGCTTGGTCTGCAAAGCTATGGAAAGGATCATCATGGACCTCATAAATAAAGATATTGGGAACCTACAGACACTGGATCCTACCCAGTTTGGCTTTGTTAAGGGCAGATCCTGCCTCTTAAACCTGGTCGATTTCTTTGAAACAGTCACCAAGGCCATTGACGAGGGGAAGGTGGTCCACACAGTCTACCTGGACCTTGCAAAAGCCTTCGATACAATACCCCACTTGGGCATTAGAGATAAGCTCACCAGCTTAAATATAAACCCCTATGTCACTAGATGGGTTGCAAACTGGCTCAAGGACAGAACCCACATGGTTAGAATTGCTTGAGCCATGTCAGACTCCAAACAAGTTACAAGTGGCATCCACAAGGCTCAGTCCTGGGACCTCTCTTGTTCGGTATATATTTTGCGGCAGTACAGGCCAACACGGAAGGACTGTGGCTGACCAAATTCGCAGATGACTGCAAACTGGGCGCCATAATCAACTCTCCAGCCGACACAAGCATCCTCCAAAAGGGCCTCATAGAAACAGACAACTGGTGCCAGAGCCATGGCCTCAAGCTAAATGCCAAAAAGTGTATAGTCATCCCCTTTGGCAAAAACAAAGTGCCCACAAATTACCACATAGGTGGTAATCCATTAAGTACAGAAGAAGTCATTAGGGACCTGGGGACCCAAGTTGATAGCAATCTCTCATTTGACAACCACGTGGCCAAAGTGGTTAGAAAAACATTTTATATAGCCCACCTAATCATGAAGGGATTCACATCTAGGTCAGGGGAGGTCATCGTGCCTCTTTACTCATCCCTCATCAGGCCCATAATTGAGTACAATGCCCCTCTTGGGATGTACCTTACCAGACACTTGCAACAACTGGAAAGACCCCAAAAGTACCTCACCAAGAGGATCAAAGGGCTCAAACAGATGCCATATGCTGCCCGGTTAAAGAAACTCCAGCTCTACTCAGTGGCATACCGCCTGCTCAGAGGCGATCTGTGCCTGACATATAAAGCCATGTCCAACCCGGAATTAATGGACATGCTGCACCTCAGAAAATCCAAATCCCATCGAGCTACAGGCTCAAGAGACTTGAACCTCAGCACTGAAATAAATAGGACATGCTGGAGGGACAGATTCATAACCCAGAGGCTCCCTTCACTCTGGAATAAAATCCCAGTCCAGGTTAGGCAGAGTCCCACATTGACTCTCTTCAAGAGGAATCTTGATGAGTGGATGGGAGATCGTAGGTTTACCCCGGCTATCACTTCTGTGTCACTGTTAGACAGAGGCACAGTATACTAACCTCAAAAAAAGGCATAGCAAAAATAATTTAAAATGGGTGGCGAAAGCCAAGCACACTCTGGCTAGGCTTATAAATGCTCTAGGGCAGATAGCCTAGTATGAACCTATGAACCTATGAAATTGTTGAGTTAAGAGAAGACTGGGAGCTAAATCTGAACAAACAAAGGAGAGGTGGTTCTCAGGAAGTTCTGTAATAAACGGGACGAAAACGCTTAACTTATTCTGGCTCCAGTGGTTTAATTTATTTAAAAGGAGAGGTGGTGGTGGTGGCCTGTTCTTGGACAGGCCTGGATTGGGAAGAAGGAAATCAGATGGTCACCTATGGGGCATGTAAACTTTACTATATTTGTTATGAAGCAAATCAAAGGATTGTTATGAATATATGAATGTCATTCTAACGATGAACTTTACCACTGAAATTCATTTGCCCCTGAACATTAGATGAGACTACAGTTTGTTAGCTAAAGCTGCTGAATAGTGAGGGGATAGGGGGTAATGCGTGCAGCAACATGACTAGGTCACACTGGACAATTTACTGAACTTGTTTTTACCAGAGATTTTTGATCACCCATGACTAGGTTGTTGACCTGTTCTGATTAGAAGGCACAGTTATTAATAGCCTCATTCAGCGTTATTGCAAAGGAAGGCTTGTATTTCACTAGGGACTTAAAATTGTCCTAATAGATTTAATATGTTTATACTGAATATTTGAACATAGTATGTCATACAGTTTCAGTCAAACTGCATGCACGTGTAAATAATTATTACATAGTGCACGGAGTGCCATGATTATGCTCCAAAACTAGGAAAAACATAAATGTACTATGCACTTCCCTAGCACGGGACCTGATCTTAACAGTGGATAGAATACATAAAAGATTGTTAAGGACACCTAAGTGCTGTTAAAAGTGGGACTCACACTAAGGGCTAACAGTGGACAGTGCTGGCCATCAAAGAACAGAGGCAATAGGTAAAACAGCTTTTAAAGTTCTACAGAGGAGTTCATATCTTTCAACTGTTCTTATTTTTGCACTATATCTCTGATCATGCCTCATATTTTTGCATTGTCCCTCATAATTTTTTTTTTCTGGCTAATCACTGAAAATCACAGTCAGTCAGTAATACCAGACATTAGATTTTCATACTTCTTATTGTTCAAAAATGCACTTTTATTTTATCTTTTGACACCCTCCCCAATCATTTTTGGATTTGTACAGTTTAAGCAAAGAAGTTGAACAGACAATTCAACAGAGCTATGTGCTTTCTGGTTTTCAAATATTTTGTCTTTCATGTTTTTCCCAGAGCTGGTAGATCACGGAGCAATGCTGAAAGAATAAAAGGATGTTAATAGTCGATTATTATTGTGAATCATAAATGTTTTGTCAGATACCAAAATTCTTATACTTTATACAAGACATATTATGTTTGCTAGGAAGTACCACTGTTAAAAATATATATTTTTCACTAAGAGCTGTAAGTAAAAGGTCAAATGTTGAAAATGGTATAATTACTGAAGGGTTTTAAAAAGAGGTGACTATTAGTCTTAGTAACAAATGCATGTTTTGAATGTTGAACATGTTGTATATGATGAAAATACTAAAGTATATGCAAAAAATGAGCTTATCATATCTTTGAGTAAAATTTAGGTCTGTTGCAACATATTGCTGTCACCAAATGTGAAGCATTTTGCACCAAATATCGATATGGATATATTTTATTTTTATTTTTACATTTGTTAACTGAGCAAGAGCAGTGGTTGAAGAAACCTTTTCAGGCATGACCCAGACCATACAGGCATGTAACAATAACAGTCAGACAACTAGACAATTGAAGTGAAACTTGATAAAAATAACAGTAAGTAAGTAATTAACAACAGTATTACAGTTGCAACAAAAAGTGACAGTAAGTGATTAAAATCAGTGTAGTGTAAGGAGCAGCATGATTACACTCCAAAATTGTGAAAAAGATGAACCTTTAAGCACTTTTCTAGCACAAGACCTGACCATACCAATTGCTATACATCCCCCTAAGTGTTGTTATGATCAGGTCTCATGTTAGAGACTAATATCTGACAGGGCCAGCTTCAATGAGCAGAAGTCATTCTTGCCCTCTATATATGCCAGTCAACTATCCCCTTGATTTTATCTCATATTTTTGCTGCAGCTCTCATATTTGTTTCCCAATGAAGATTAATGTCAATCAAAAATGCAACAATTAGTTTCTTATACCTTACTGTTCAGAAAATGCATAGTGATGCAAAACATATTTTTCAATTAACTTTTTAAGTGACTTAGAGGAATATTTAGAAACTATCCCTAATTTTGATAATTTGTTCCCCTCAGAGTTCTTAAGCAGATGAAGTGAGGGGTGTGCTGCTGTCTCTTTGACAGTGCTCACTAAGTACTTTACTGACTTTCAAAGCAAGTAAAACACTTTGCTCTTTTTTTCTCCTGTAACTGGTAGTACATAAAGCTTCATGCACTGCAAATAATTATGACTGGGTCTTCGACCATAACCCTTTATTATAAGTTCTTTACTTAGATGCCAAGATTCACCTCCAGGAGAATTTCTTGTCATCCATGTCTTGAACACATAACAATCTGGTTATGATCAGAGACTCAATCTTAATCTTAATCCTTTATGTAGTGCATGGAGTACACTATTAAACTGTAAAATTAATCAAAAGACAGTTTGGTTAACACCTTTCTGACATTAGAATGGTGCTTAACTATTGTTACATACCTTCTTATCTCTGTTAAAAAAATGTCTCATCCAGTGACCACAGCAGAAGAGCAAAAGGAAGCTGTTCAGTGTTTCTTTCACACATTTTTTAAGTCCAAATGAATTGTTTACCAGCTTTGCAATGTTCTTGACTGTTGTTTGTTGCAGCAATTAGTGTGTTAGGGCTTTATAAACTATAAAATACTTACTGCCACTACACTGTTTTTTCCTAACTTTTGTAGCAAATGGGAGCAAGTAAAGCTACATGTACTACAAAAAATATTATCTAGTCTTTCTGATCATAACCTGAGAAGTTATGTGTTCTCAACATGGATGTCAAGATTCACCTCTCAACATGGATATCTTAAACATAACATCCTGGCTATGACTGGAGACCGGATCACAATCCTCTGCATTACTTATACACCATTACTGCATTTACAGTAAAAGAGCACTTGGATATGTAAAGTTGAATCCATTCAATCGACCAAAGTAAAACATGGTATGAGACATGGGACAGAGTACAGGGGATAGGGTAAATTAGTAATAACATAGTATGAGACATGGGAGATAGTACTGGGGTAGGGTACATATGTCATAACATGGTATGAAACATGGGAGATAGTACTGGGGGTAGGGTAAATTACTAATAACATGGTATGAGACATGGGAGATAGTACTGGGGGTAGGGTAAATAAGTAAAAACATGGTATGCGACATGGGAGATAGTACTGGGAGGTAGGATAAATAAGTAATAACATAGTATGAGACATGGGAGATAGTCCTGGGGGTAGGGTAAATAAGTAATAACTTGGCATGAGGCATGGGAGATAGTACTGGGGGGTAAGGTAAAATATACAATAACATGGTATGAGACATGGTATGAGCTATGAAGAGAATGAAGAATGGAAAGGCTGTTGGCCCAGATGACATACCTGTGGAAGCATGGATGTATTTAGGTGAAATGGCAGTGGAGTTTTTAACCAGATTGTTTAATGAAATCTTAGAAAGTGAGAGGATGCCTGAGGAATGGAGAAAAATTGTTTTGGTTCCGATTTTTAAGAATAAGGGTGATGTGCAGAGCTGTAGTAACTACAGAGGGATTCAATTGATCAGTCACAGCATGAAGTTATGGGAAAGAGTAGTGGAAGCTAGGTTAAGAAGGGACGTGATGATTAGTGAACAGCAGTATGGTTTCATGCCGGGAAAGAGCACTACAGATGCGATGTTTGCTCTGAGAGTGTTGATGCAGAAGTACAGAGAATGTCAGAAGGAGTTGCATTGTGTTTTTGTAGACCTAGAGAAAGCATATGACAGGGTGCCTAGAGAGGAGTTGTGGTATTGTATGAGAAAGTCAGGAGTGTCACAGAAGTATGTAAGAGTGGTACAGGATATGTACAAGGGTAGTGTGACAGCGGTGAGGTCTGCGGTGGGAGTGATGGTTGCGTTTAAGGTGGAGGTAGGGTTACATCAAGGATCAGCTCTGAGCCCTTTCTTATTTGCAATGGTGATGGACAGGTTGACAGATGAGATCAGACAGGAGTCCCCATGGACTATGATGTTTGCAGATGGCATTGTGATCTGTAGTGAGAGTAGGGAACAGGTGGAGGAGACCCTGGAGAGATGGAGATATGCTCTAGAGAGAAGAGGAATGAAGGTCAGCAGGACTAAGACAGAATATATGTAGGGTGGATAGAGGAATGGTGAGGATGCAAGGAGTAGAGGTGGCGAAGGTGGATGAGTTTAAATACTTGGGGTCAATAGTTAAGAGTAACGGTGAGTGTGGAAGAGAGGTAAAGAAGAGGGTACAGGCAGGATGGAGTGGGTGGAGAAAAGTGTCAGGAGTCATTTGTGACAGACGAGTACCTGTAAGAGTGAAAGGGAAGGTCTACAAGAGAGTAGTGAGACCAGTTATGTTATATGGGTTGGAGACAATGGCATTGACAAAAAGGCAGGAGTTTGAGCTGGATGTGGCAGAGTTAAAGATGTTAAGATTTGCACTGGGTGTGACGAGGGTGGACAGGATTAGGAATAAGTATATTAGAGGGTCAGCCCAAGTTGGAAGATTTGGAGACAAAGCCAGAGAGGCAAGATTATGTTGGTTTGGACATGTGCTGAGGAGGGATGCTGAGTATATTGGGAAAAAGATGCTAAGGATGAAGCTACCAGGTAACAGGAAAAGAGGAAGGCCTAAGATAAGGTTTATGGATGTGGTGAGAGAGGACATGCAGGTGGTTGGTGTGACAGAGCAAGATGCAGAGGACAGGAAGAAATGGAAACAGGTGATCCGCTGTGGCGACCCCTAATGGGAACAGCCAAAAGAAGATGATGATGATGATGGTATGAGACATGGGAGATAGACCTGGGGGTAGGGTAAATAAGTAACAACTTGGCATGAGACATGGGAAATAGTACTGGGGGGTAGGGTAAATACATAATAACATGGTATGAGACATGGAAGATAGTACTGGGGGTAGGGTAAATAAGTAATAACATGGTATGATACATTTATGTATTTATTTATTATTTGCTAACTGGGAAAGTCTGACTTGGAATGAAGCCAATTTTCAGCGACGGCCAGGGAGAAGCACTCCAGATGCATGTCTTTTTTCAACGTGGGAGGAAACCAGAGCACCCAGAGGAAACCCACATGAACAGAGGGAGGACATGCAGACTCCACATAGAAAGCACTCCAGCCGAGAATCAAACCTGCAAATTCTTGCTGTGAGGTGACAATGCTAGCACTGCACCGTCCATACATGGGAGGTAGTACTGGGGGTAGGGTAAATAAGTAATAACATGGCATGAGACATGGGAGATAGTACTGGGGGGTAGGGAAAATAAGTAATAACATGTCATGAGACATGGAAGACAGTACTGGGGGGGATAAGTAATAACATGGTATGAGACATGGGAGATAGTCCTGGGGGTAGGGTAAATAAGTAATAACTTGGCATGAGACATGGGAGATAGTACTGGGGGTAGGGTAAAATAAGTAATAACATGGTATGAGACATGGGAGATAGTACTGGGGGGAAGGTAAATAAGTAATAACATGGTATGATCCATGGAAATAGCTCTGGGAGTAAAGTAAATAAGTAATAACATGGCATGAGACATGGGAGGTAGTACTAGGGGTAAGGTAAATAAGTAATAACATGGTATGAGACATGGGAGATAGTACTGGTGGTAGAGTAGATAAGTAATAACATGGTATGAGACATGGGAGATAGTACTGGGGGGAGGGTAAATAAGTAATAACATGGTATGATCCATGGAGATAGCTCTGGGAGTAAAGTAAATAAGTAATAACATGGCATGAGACATGGGAGATAGTACTGGGGGGTAGGGTAAATAAGTAATAACATGGTATGATTCATGGGAGATAGTACTGGGGGTAGGGTAAAATAAGTAATAGCATGGTATGAGACATAGAAGATAGTACTGGGGGTAGGGTAAATTAGTAATAACATGACATGAGAAATGGGAGATAGTCCTGGGGATAGGGTAAATATGTAATAACATGGTATGAGACATGGGAGATAGTACTGGGGTAGGGTAAATAAGTAATAACACGGTATGAGACATGAGAGATAGTCCTGGGGGTAGGGTAAATAAGTAATAACTTGGCATGAGACATGGGGGATAGTACTTGGGGTAGGGTAAAATAAGTAATAACATGGTATGAGACATGGGAGATAGTGCTGGGGTAAAGTAAATAAGTAATAACATGGCATGAGACATGGGAGATAGTCCTGGGGGTATGGTAAATAAGTAATAACTTGGCATGAGACAGGGGAGATAGTACTGAGGGAAGGGTAAATATGTAATAACATGGTATGAGACATGGAAGGTAGTACTGGGGGGTAGGGTAAATATGTATTAACATGGTATGAGACATGGGAGATAGTGCTGGGGTAAAGTAAATAAGTAATAACATGGCATGAGACAAGGGAGATAGTACTGAGGATAGGGTAAATATGTAATAACATGGTATGAGACATGGAAGGTAGTACTGGGGGTAGGGTAAATAAGTAAAAACATGGTATGATACATTTATGTATTTATTGGGAAAGTCTGGCTTGGAACGAAGCCAATTTTCAGCGATGGCCAGGGAGAAACGCTCCAGCTGCTTGTCTTTCTTTGAGCGTTGGAGGAAACCAGAGCACCCAGAGGAAACCCACACGAACAGAGGGAGAACATGCAGACTCTGCATAGAAAGTACTCCAGCCAAGAATCAAACCTGCAAACCTCTTGCTGTGAGGTGACAATGCTACCACTGCACCACTGCGCCATTCATACATGGGAGGTAGTACTGGGGGTAGAGTAAATAAGTAATAACATGGTATGAGACATGGGAGATAGTACTGATGGTAGGGTAAATAAGTAATAACATGGTATGATTCATGGAGATAGCACTGGGAGTAAAGTAAATAAGTAATAACATGGCATGAGACATGGGAGGTAGTACTAGGGGTAGGGTAAATAAGTAATAACATGGTATGAGACATGGGAGATAGTACTGGTGATAGGGTAAATAAGTAATAACATGGCATGAGACATGGGAGATAGTACTGGGGGTAGGGTATGTGAGTACTGCCAGCATAGCTAGATAGAATTCTGTAAATAATTATATGTCCTTGTAAATATTAATATGATCCACAGGCTTGTGTAACAAATGTAACAAAAACTGTGTATGTTCTGAGCTTCAAAAATGTAACCACAGTGCACCCTGCTGGAAGAATGCTGATAAGTAAAGCATTTTATGACTGTTTGATCTCCAGCTCAGAGACAGAATGTCTGGGCTAGGAAATTCTTTCTATTATTCTAAGACATAGATAATTACTAGGTTTCACATGTAAACATGTCTTTTATTGCTGTGGCTTCCTGACAGGTTCAGCTTGCAAAGAAATGTAAATTTTGAGTTTCTGTTAGCCTGGGAACTAAAGAAGAACTGATAAAAATGATGTTATCTGAGATGAGTCAGCAGTACTGTATATTATCAATTTAAGACTTTCTCAGAGAGAAAGATATAGCATTTTGTATCTTGTCTTGGATCTAGTAAGAACATCCACTCACCAGCACTTGCTTGCTCTGCATGTGAGTGGTATTTAGAACAGTGATTGAATTTAGCCAGATTAGTCTAGCTGTTTTCTATATTTGTCAGACTATCCTACAATATTGTTTTAAAGTATTTCCTGTGATTTCTGAATTCTGTAAAGTCATTGAAGTAATAAGTATCATCTGGTGTTTTTATTATTTATTATTAAATATTTTTAAACCTTTTATCTGTGGCTATTTTGTGTCGAGATAATTTAAGCTCTAGAGTAATTGCATGTATTTAGTGATAGTGTACAAAGCCACTCCTGTAGCCTTGCTGTTTGTCACACTTACTAACTGGATAATAATAACATTACACAGTGAAATTGGTCACCCTTTGGGAAGGGCCTTATAGTAGCTGATAGTACTGGTTGGTGGCAGTCTGTACTACCTTATAGTCTGGGCAGAAAGGGGGCATAGCTGGAGAACCTATGCCAGCCTTCCCCAGGAGTGTCTGTGTGTTTGTATATAAATCAAATCTTAAAGTGTGTGTGTGTGTGTGTGTGTGTGTGTGTGTGTGTGTGTGGGGGGGGGTCAGCTACTTGGGCAGGGACATGAAGCACTGGTTGGACAGAGAGGATACTGGTGGTTCTAGCTTGACCATTAGGCTGAGATCTGGACCCTATAGCTGTGGCAGTGGGGAGTCTTATTGAGCATCTGGAGAGAAAGGGAAAAAACAGCCCCAGACTGAATGTGATCTCTGTGTGCTCTTAAGGGAAATTGTACTTTACTGTGTGTGTACTTGTTATCCTCCCAATGTGTATGCCCCTCATTGGTGTTAGTGGTGAAGACTGGGGTTCCTTGATTACTGGGCCAGTGCATGGGCATCACATGTTTGGCAGTGGTGGGATATCCACATCAAATATTAATTGGTTGATAGTGGTGTGGATAGTGAATTCCTTTAGCTTGTGTACAGTGATCACTGAAGGTGTTTTTGTACTCTAAATCAGCCATGCAGTGAACATTCAGAGTTCAGATCACAATTGTTATATTTCTTTTGTTATCTTAGTTAGTCAGGGAGAGCAAACAAGCATCTCAGCAGAGGAGTATGGTAAGCTGACAAGGAGTCAGTTGGCTGAGATGTGCCAGGACTGGTGCATGGAAACCTGACTAAGGCAGACATGATTGCAGCTTTGGTCACAGCTGCATCTGAGAATAGCAACCAGGAGGATGATCACACTGGCCGTGGAGATGTACAAAATGCAGAGAATGGACAGCTCAACCTTTCTACAGAGGACTTAAAAATCCACCTGGAGCTAAAGAGACTTGAGTTGGAGGCCAGCATTTGGAAATAGAAGCTGTGGAGAAGGAGAGGCAGAGGCAACATGAAAAGGAGATGCTGACTCTTCGCTAGACTCATGGAGGTAATGGTGAAGGGAGTAACCGGACCCCAGAAGCAACAAAGGTCAGTAAATTTCTTCCACAGTTTACAGAGGGGTATAATTTTGCTAGTTTCATTCATATGTTTGAGAGGGTATATAAACAGTATGATGTCGACCAAAGGCTCTGGGTATGGTTCCTGACCCCTTTACTCCACAATAAAGCTGTAATTCTGCTGTCTAAACTATCTAATCGTGAATTTTTTAATTATACTGCTGTTAATAATTGTTTTCTAGAACTTTATAAGCTAACACCTGAAGCTTATAGGAAAAAGTTTTGTGACCATAGATGTAAGGTAGATGAAAGTTTGTGAGAATATGTCGCTGATCTAAGCGCTTATTTCCATAGGTGGGTGAGTGGATGTCAGGTCACCACTTTTGAAGGGCTGGCAAACCTTTTGGAGAGGGAACAAGCCCATAGCACTTTGCCTGAGGACATGAGGATCTGGTTAGCTGATAGACAATGTGCTTCTTCAGATAAGTTGGGGAAGAAGGGAGACCTATACCTAGCAAGCAGGGCATCACTGCACAGGAAAGGAACCCATGGTGGGTGGCCCAGAGTGCCCCAACAGAATTTGACAGTAGCAGGGGAAGCCACTAGTGCAGGTACATGTCCAGGACCTAGGGTTAAATGTTTTGAATGCAACAAGTGGGGCCATATAACATACAGATGTCCATGGAAGCAAGGTGGGGAACAAAAGGTGAGGGAGCCAGTAAGTGGGAATGACAAAATGCCATTACTAGATTGTCTTGAGACCATCCTGCAGATGTCCTGATAGGGAAGGATGTTGATGAGGCAGTATATGTGTCTATACAGCTACATGCAGTCAGGCTTGGAGACAAGCATGTGGGTCTGGTAGCCTGGGGGAGACCCAGACAGACCACATATTTGCAGCCAGGACTGGTGAGGTGGTTACTTCAGGGATGGAGCTGCCCTGTAGCAGTGAGACTGAAGGTGAGCCACAGCTGCTTGTGGGTACTGATGTTCCCTTGGACAGAGTGACTGCAACAGTAGAGGTGAGTAGTAGTAGTACCTAGGCTGACAGTGAGACACCGCTGTTAGAGGATGCCAGACTTTCTATGGAAGGGGAGCTGGGAAGGGTTACAAAGACAGAGGTGAGACAGGCTCAGCTCTCAACCCTACATTACAAGGCCTGAGGCAGGTAGCTAGTGAGGCACCTGATGTTCAAGGGAAAGGGGAATCTGTATACTGAGACAAAGGGTTATTGTATAGAGAGTGGACCCCTGAGGGAGGGCTAGAAGATGATAGGATACAGAAGTTGGTAGTTCCTAGAGCCTACCATCTGGCACTTCTAGCCAAAGCCCATGATATTCCCTTTGCAGGTGATATGGGCATAAATCACACAAAGAGACGTATTATGCAGAACTTCTATTAGCCTGGAATTTCCAGAGATGCAACAGGGTACTGCAGGACCTGTAAGCAGTGCCAAAAGGTAGCCAAAGCAGGAGACATGGTGAAAGCACCTTTGATGCCGATGCCTGTGACTGAGGAGCCATTTCAGAGGGTAACTCTGGATATTGTGGGGCCTCTGAGTACTCCAAGTTCCACAAGGAAACAGAAAATCCTAGTGGTAGTAGATTATGCTACAAAATACCCTGAGGCAGTGGATTTGTCCTCCATTGAGGCAGAACAGGTGGCAAATGCTTTGTTAGAGATTTTCAGCAGGGTAGGTTTCCCAAAAGAAATCCTGACTGACAGAGGTGCCAATTTCAGTAGAATGGCCACCCTGCTGGCTTGTCTGTGGAAGTACTGTGGAGTGAAGCACCTAAAGACCACACCCTACTGTCCCCAGACTAATGGTCTTGTTGGGAGGTTAAACTCTACACCCAAGTCCATGCTATGGGCATTTGCAGATCAGTTTAAGAGGGAGTAGGACAAATATTTGCCTCATCTGTTGTTTGCTTACAGAGAGGTTCCCCAGGAATCCTTGGTTTTTTTGCCCTTTGAGTTGCTGTATGGGCATAAGGTGAGAGATCCTCTAGACTTATTTCATGATGAGTGGGAAGGTGAGTGTGAATCTCACAAGGATTCTGTTGTGGCATATGTCCTAAATCTTAGGACATGGCTCAGGGAACTCATGGGCTTAGCCCAGGAGAACCTGGCAGAAGCCCAGTAGTAGAAAAATGTCTGGTATGACAGGAATGCTCGAGCTAGAGAGTATGCTATAGGACAGCAGGTGATGGTTCTCATTCCTGTCAGACACAATAAGCTGCAGGCAGCCTGGGAGGGAACCTACAAGGTGGTAAAGAAGGTCAGTGATGTTAACTACATGGTGAAACTGCTAGGCAGGAGGCAGAGTACCATGTTAACATGATGAAAACTTACCATGATAGGGTGGCCGTTCTACTGAGTATTTGCAGAGGATTTCTGGAGGAGTCTGAGGGAGATCTGGCAACTGATCTCCTCTGTGAGGCTCAGACTGACACCTCAGTGGAAGGGGTAGCAATGTCCCAACAGCTATCTCTTACCCAGGTTCAAGAAATCTGAGCAGTGTTACAAGAGTTTGGGGACAGAGAGCCAAGCAGACTATGAGCAAGGAGATACAGGAAATTTTGGAACTAGGGGTAATTCAGGCATCCCAATAGTCCCTGGGCCTCCCCAATGGTGCTGGTGCCAAAGATGGATGGCAGCACCAGGTTATGTGTGGACTACAGGAAATTAAATAGTCACACAGAGTCAGATGCTTACCCCATGTATAGGGCAGATGAAGCCCTAGAGTAGCTAGGTGGGGGTAAGTATCTTACCACCATTGTTCTTACCAAGGGTTACTGGCAGGTGCCCTTGACTACCCGTGCTAGAGAGAAGTCAGCCTTTGTGACTCCTTTTGGTTTGTATGAGTTCACAAAGATGCCCTTTGGGATGAAAAATGCCCCAGCGACTTTCCAGTGGCTTGTATATCATATCCTAGCAGGAGCAGAAGTTTTTTCCCTTGCTTACCTAGATATTGCCATTTACAGCCATTTCTGGCAATAGCACCTTCATCATGTTAGGGAGGTGCTGGGCAGGCTACAGAGGGCAGGGTTGACCATTAAGCCCAGCAACTGTCAGGTGGGTATGGCAGGGGTCTCCTACCTGAAACATAGAGTGTGGAGTGGTAAGATCAGGCCAGAACCTGCCAATGTTGAAGCCATTCAGGCAGGGCCTGCATCTATTACCAAAAAGCAGGTGAGGGCATTCTTAGGGACAGCAGGGTACTACAGAAAGTTCATCCCCTGTTACAGTACCATAGCTGCTCCCCTCACAGACCTGACAAGGAAAAACAGGCCAGATACGTTAGTGTGGACCCCAGCATGTGAGCAGGCATTCCAGAAGCTTAAAGAAGCTTTGGGAGAACCCCCTGTGTTAGCCAGTCCAGATTACAGCAAATAATTTGTTGTGCAGGTGGATGCTTCAAACCATGGGGTGGGTGCTGTACTTAGCCAGATTTCTTCAGAGGGAGAAGAGCACCCAGCGGTTTATCTCAGTTGTAGGCTCCAAACCAGGAAGGTATGCTACACAGCTGTAGAAAATGAATGTCTAGCCGTAGTGTGGGCACTGCAGAAACTTCAGCCTTATCTTTATGGAAGGAAATTCACTGTAATTACAGATCACAATCCCCTAACATGGTTATATCGAGCCAGCCAGCAAAATGACAAGTTGCTAGGGTGGAGCCTATGGTTGCAATCATATATGTCAGTGCAGCACTGCAGTGGGATTAGCAATGCCAACACAGATGGGCTATCAAGACAGGGAATGGGGTAAGATATACCCACATAGACCTAATCCTCTCAAGCAATGTTTTTTCAAGGGTCACTTGAAAAACTAGCTTGGGTTTTTGTGTGTGGTGGGGGGGTGGGGAATATGAGGGCTGCCAGCCTAGCTAGATAGAATTTTGTAAATAATTTTATGTCCTTGTAAATATTAATATGATCCACAGGCTTGTGTAACAAATGTAATGAAAACTGTGTATGTTCTGAGCTTCAAAAATGTAACCACAGTGCACCCTGTTGGAAGAAAGCTGACAAGTAAAGCATTTTATGATTGGTCTCAAGCTCTGAGACAGGATGTCTGGGCTAGGAAATTCTTTCTATTCTTCTAAGACACAGATAATTACTAGGTTTCACATGTAAAAGTGTCTTTTATTGCTGTGGCTTCCTGACAGGTGAAGCTTACAAAGAAATGTAAATTTTGAGTTTCTGTCAGCCTTGGAACTAAAGGACAAGTGATAAAAATTATGTAATCTGAGATGAGTCAGCAGTACTGTGTATTATCAATTTAAGACTTTCTCAGAGAGAAAGATATAGCATTTTGTATCTTGTCTTAGATCTAGTAAGAACATCCACTCACCAGCACTTGCTTGCTCAGTATGTAAGTACCATTTAGAACAGTGATTTCTCTTAGAGTTAGATAATAATTTAGCCAGATTAGTCTAGCTGTTTTCTATATTTGTCAGACTATCCTACAATATTGTTTTAAAGAGGTCTATATCAGAACACCGAAAGTTCATTCTTTTGAATGTTCTTACATCGACCCCTAGTCAGCGAACGCTGAAAATAGCGAAGCGACAGATAACCAAATTTTTTCCTAGGGAAAGAATTTGGTTGTGCGTTTCTGTCGTTTCAATATTTTCAGCACTGTGGTGGAAAGTTACGGGTTGGGTTCAGGTAAATATACGATTGGGCGTAGGTTAGGTGAGTTAGGGTTAGGGCGTGAGGGAGGTATGTGTGTGATTGTGTGGACGTGAGGGTTAAGGTGGGTTAGGTGAGTTAGGGTTAGGGCGTGGGTGAGTGTGCGATAGTGATGGTCCTTAGGGTTAGGGTTTGGGTTAAGGTAAGTAGATAGTTAGTGGTGTTTGTACAGTTTAGTGTAGGGTTAGCTGTAAGATTTTGGGTGTATGTGTGTGGATTGCGGTTTGTTTGGTGTGCTTTTGTTGTGTGTATGTGTTTTGGAACAGCAAATTTTTTCCCTAGGAAAAAATTTGCTGTTCTGAATGGTCGATGTTGTCAGCATTCGCTGATTAGGGGTCGATGTAAGAACATTCGAAATTGTGAACTTTCGGTGTTCTGATATAGACCCATTTTAAAGTATTTCCTGTGATTTTTGAACTCTGTAATGTCATTGTGTTGAAGTAATAAGCATTGTCTGGTGTTTTTATTATTTATTATTAAATATTTTTAAACATTACAACTGTGGCTGTTTTGTGTAGAGATAATTTCAGCTCTAGATTATTTGCATGTATTTGGTGATACCGTACAAAGCCACTCCAATAGCCTTGCTGTTCATCACACTTACTAACTGGATAATAATATTACACAGTGAAATTGGTCACGCTTTAGGAAGGGCCTTATAGTAGCTGATAGCAGTGGTTTGTGGCAGTTGGTATTACCTTATAGTCTGGGTAGAAAGAGGATATAGCTGGAGAACCTGTGCCAGCCTTCCCCAGGAGTGTCTGTGTGTTTATATATAAATCAAATCTTAAAGTGTGTGTGTGTCAACTACTTGGGCAGGGACACAAAGAACTGGTTGGACTGAGAGAGTGCTGGAGGTTCTAGCTTGGCCACTAGACTGAGATCTGGACCCTACAGCTGTGCCAGTGGGGAGTCTTATTGGGGATCTGGAGAGAAAGGGAGAAACCAGCCCCAGACTGACTGTGATCTCTGTGTGCTCTTAAGGGAAATTGTACTTTACTGTGTGTGTACTTGTTATCCTCCCAATATGTACGCCCCTCACTGGTGTTAGTGGTGAGGATTGAGGCTCCTTGATTACTGGGCCAGTGCACGGGCGTTACAGGGCAAATAAGTAATAACATGGTATAAGACATGAGAGGTAGTACTGGTGGTAGGGTAAATAAGTAATAACATGCTATGAGACATGGGCGATAGTACTGGGGGTAGGGTAAATAAGTCATAACTTGGTATGAGACATGGGAGATAATACTGGGAGGAGTGTAAGGTCATAATGTAAAATGTAATCATATGTAAGTGGTGTGGGGTAGGTAGTGAAAAATGGGATAAAATGTGTTACACTGAAAAGCAGAAAAGGAAGAGAGGGAAGGAGTGGAGAAAAGGGAATAGTATAAGATGATGTGGAAGATAAGTAATGTACATGTGTGTTTAGTGGAGTTTATATTATTAGAGTTATCTGCTGTAAATTGTTAAGGCTGGTATTTAAGTGGAAGGTGAAGAAAGAATGAAGCGGGCAACCTGCAGCATCAAAGCAGGTACACTGGGAGGTTTTTTGAGATTGTCTTACAGAAGCTTTTCAAAGTCTTCAGAAGACATTGCATGGCTAATTTTTTGAGAAATAGGTTTCCAGGATGCAGGTCCTAGTTTGGCAAAAGCATTTTCTGCTATAACTATAGTATAGGAGGTATTCTAACCAGAAGGTTTCATTAGCATATCTACAATGCCAAAAAGTGCATTGTCATCCCCTTTGCTAAAAACTCTGTACCCATGAACTACAACATAGGCGGTAGTATACCTAACACCGAAAATGTGATAAGAGACCTTGGGACACAGGTGGACAGTAGTCTCTCCTTTGATAATCACATTGCCACAGTAGTCAGGAAATCCTTCTACATGGCACACCTCATCACAAAAGGTTTCTCATCCAGGAAAAAAAGATGTCATTGTTCCCCTCTACTCATCACTCATTAGACCCATTACAGAGTACAATGCCCCTTTTGGTATGTACCTCACAAGACATCTACAAAAACTGGAAAGGCCGCAGAAATACCTCACAAAGAGGATTACTGGACTCAAACAGATGCCCTACACAGACCGTCTCAAAAAACTCCAGCTTTACTCCGTCGCATATCGCCTATTCAGAGGTGATCTCTGCCTAACATACAAAGCTATGTGAAACCCAGAGCTGTTGGACATGTTCCACTTAAAGAAATCCCAGTCCCTCCGAGCTACCCGCTCTAGGGACCTAAACCTTGTCTCCACAATAAAAAGAGCATGCCGGAGGGATAGATTCCTGTCCCAGAGACTTCCCATACTCTGGAACAAACTACCTATCTATATCAAACAAAGCTCCTCATTAGCACTCTTCAAGAAAAATCTTGATGATTGGATGGGAAATAGGAAATTCACCCCGGGGATCACCTCTGTGGCTCTGCTCGACAGTGGACAGGAAAATAATTTTCTTGGGTGGCAAAAGCCAGTGTACCTTTTTGGCTGGGCTTGTATAGGCCCCAGGGCCGATAGCCTAGTACCTACCTATGAACCTATAAGTCTGAGCTATTTTGAATGCACACTTAGTTTTTGGAGGAGGGCAGCAGCTGCAATTGATCAATATGAATATAAGAGTGATGAGGAGGATTTCTCCAGTGTAAACTGAGAGTCAGTTATTTTACTGTGGTACTCATTATGAGGGTTAACGTAGAAACATCTGATGATTTTTTTTCCCTGCCTTCTGTAGTATCAATGTTTTGTATCATTTACAATGTGATGATGGGAAGAGAGTATTCTGGACTAGGCAGCAGTACATTTATGGCAAAAGCTTGTCTAGCTGCCTTAATCAGAATATGTGAGATTTAAAAAAAATTAATAGGAAGAAGATGTTAGGTTTTATAAGATGACTCTAAGTTGTGGTAGAAATTTCCCAGCTTGTCTTTCTACATGTGGTAGGAAGGATAGAGTGGGGTCCAGAGTTATTGCTAGGTATTTCTAAAATATTACCACCCATATAAGCTAGCTGAGTGAATCATAAATAATGGATGGTGTGGTTTGTACTAATCTTTTGTGGTTCCAAATAGAAAAACTGTTGACTTTAGTAAGTATGAGATTGTTAGCCAGTAACAATTTCACAACTGTAAAACGTCGTTATGTAGGGCCTTACTTCAGTTAAGGGGGAGACTGCTCTGGTGATGGTAATGTCATTGGCATACAGGAAATGGCTCTGGAGAAGGTCATGGATGAAAAGAGAGAAAAGCAAAGGGTTCAGAACAGAGCCTTGAGTGATGTCTCTGTTAGCTGCACCAGTTAGATTTCAGTGGATGTTAGAGATGATTGTTAAGTTTCTGTTCTAAAGGAAGTTAGAGAACCAGGAACTTGTGTCATCTGAGAATCCACAAGTTTTGGCAATGAGCCTGTCATAGTCTGCAAGGATTATTACCTTTCTCTCTGTACTCTGGATAGTCCCAATTTATGAAAAACATGAAAAATCACAAATGTCTCAAGAATTTAGGACAAAAAATATTTCCTACATTTCTTGTAATGATTGCATAAAACAATTATTTCATATTTGAACCCCATAAGCCACATAATAAAGTCAAATTCTGCATGAAATAGCTTTTATTTAAAAAAAAGTGAAAGCTAATCTTTTGCACTGTTAGAATGTATGATTTGTCCTGCAAGGTCTCACATTTACTTAAAAAAATGCCTCACTTTGGGCATCTGAAAAGGGGGCAGCCCTGTGGTCTACACAATCAGAGGCTTTTTTCAGAACTACAAATATGACACCCGTAAGTTGGCCATTTTTACATGCCTGTGTAGCTGTGGTTGATTGGTGTGCTGTATTTTGTCATCAACCTTTCCTGGTAATCCAGTGTCAATTGATCAATAAATAAAAAAAAATAAACTTGCACTGCCTATCACAGAGACTTTTATACTTAGTAAGCTATTCAGGAGTTGAGTTGCATAGTATTTCTTATAGTAGTTTAGCAACTGGGTCATTATTTGCTTTGGGAAGTAATCATCAACACAGGATATGAGAACTGACTGGGTCCACATCAGTCAGGCAACAGAAATAGGGAAGCAGGGGCAATTCTGGACTCCTGTCTGGCAAATGGTTTAATGATGGTTCAGCAAAACAGACAGAAGATCGCCCATAAGAGTGGCCAGCATGATACTCAGGTCCACTTCCTCCTAGTAAGAAAAGGATATCAGGGTAGAATCAGAGATTGCAAACTCATCCTGAGTGAAACTGTTGCCCCACAGAATAAACTACTGGTGGCCACAGTCAGCAAAGAGCAGTGGTCAGAGAAAGCTCTATGGTCAACAGAGACAAGTTTGAAGACCTGGAAGCTGACTGGAGTGAAAGCATAAGAGTTCAAGAAAATACTGAGAGCTCCAGCACATCAGGAAGAAAAGGAAATAGATAGAGTTAAGAAAGAATGGCAAATTCTCAAAACAGCATGTCTGATGACTAAAGAACAGATTTGTAGCCAAGCCAGATATGGAAATAAGGTATATAAGGAAAGCTGGTGGTGGAATACAGAAGTCCAGAAAGTTAGCAAAAGAAAAAAGGAGTGCAGGAAGAAGTGGGAGATAGAAAAGGCTGACCAAGCTAGGAAGGACTACTGGTTGGCTAACAAAAAGGCTAAGAGAGCAATCAAAATAGCAAAAGAAAGGCATCTGATGCACTCTACACATTTCCAGAAAGTAACTTAGCAGATGTCACAAAGAAACTCTATCAGGGTGCAAGGCAAAGATTCAAAGATAAAGAAGATAGTCAAACACCCTTCATAAACGATGGCAGCAACAACCTGCTCATCAGTCCACACGACATTAAATGTAGATGGAAGGAATACTTCCAGCAGCTACTGATAGAAGAAAATCCCAAAGAAGCTAAACTGCCACATAAACACTGCGTGATGAAAGTGGAAGAACAGCCTACCCTAGAAAAAGAAAGCAAAATACTAAGGAAAATAAAATCAGGAAAAGCAGCAGGTTCCTATAAGTTCAAAGCAGATACAATTAAGATAAGTGAGTTAGGGGAGAATGGCTCCTCTGGGTACTCATAGCAGCATGGAGAGAAAGGCATATCCCAGATAACTGGCGTCAGTGTGCAAGAACAAAGGGGATATTCACAACTGTGGGCAGTACGGAGGAATCAAACTCCTGTCACTACTGTCCTACATAAAAGTTCTGGAGGGGGTGATGTTCTGGAGGTGATTAATAAATGAATACATGGAGTAGTAGAAAGTAAGATGGGCCATGAGCAGTTTGGATTAAGATGAAAATACAAAATTTTAGGTCTGATGTTTGCAGTGAGTCAGATAGTGGGGAACAAGCTGGATATGAGGAAAGAGTGGAACAGGGCATTCCTAAACTTGAAGAAAGTATAAAGTCTTAACAAAGTTGATTTGGGCAGTCATGTGATGGTTTGAAGTACTAGAAACACTGGTAAAATTACTGCAGGCGTTTTAGACATCAAATTAAAATTGAATAATGGGTAAGTGAAGTAGATCCATAGATTAGGTTAGCAGGTAAAATGGATTTTAAGAGATCTTGGAGGGTTGCAAATAATATATACTACAGCTTGCAGGTTGCCACAACAAATAGCATTTATGTTGTTTAAGTTGTGGGAAGGTTTGTGGCTAGCTAAAATGTCATGATGTGCCAAAATTACTTGTGCTGGCTGAAATGGGACTGCTGAATGGATTGGCAGTAATTTCACTTAGGTATATTAGTATTTATTATGTTCAACTACTTATTATATAATTATGAAAAATATATACCTGTATTAATCTTAATTATTTATAACAAGAAATATATAATTATTTTATATAGCTATACTAGTATTTGTTCTCTACATCTGCTTTTTGTTGTAAAAGAGTGTAACTGAATGGCAATATATATTGTAACTCTGTTCTTTACTATTTTACTTTCTTTTTCCAGCTGGAAAATCACATTGAATTATCTGGTTAATGCTTTACCTAATTGCCCACCTCTAGTGAGAGTTCTGGCCATAAAGCTATCTAAGTTTGCATTTACATTTTACAGTTCCTGCATGAATAAATTCAGCATACACAGAAAAGGAGTCAGATTGCTGATTTGTCTGTAGTTCCTTTCTTCTGGCATTGTTCTCTTCCCAGGTTCCAAAGCAAAAGGTTATCAATCATATCGCTAGGCTCTTTGTTGTGAGTTAGTCTTATTTTTACCTTTCATCTTTTTGGATGCCCACGGCACTGGTAGATCTGAAAACAATTATGTTTAATTTCTACTAATGACTGATTCACAAAGTCATCTGAGAGGAACATTTTCACAGTTTTACACTGCCAAGGGAGTATATTCGCTACTCAAACGGCCATGCCAAAAGTCACCCATTCATACTGATATTTTAAACTTTCTGAATCTTTCTAATTGAAGTTAGGCTTTTATTATTTTTATTTCAACATCATAAAAGGAATAAAGCACCATGACCACATAGTTGTCCTTTCGTATTGAACGTTTAATATTTCAACTGTACTAGAGTTATCTTACAACAGGTCAATGTACAAATATGTGTCTTTCGCATAATATTTCCACTGAGAACTAGTTTACTTCTGTGTTGAGGAGGTCTGTACCTCCTGTGCACTCTCTGAACAATTAAACATCTAGTTTTAGGTGAAACCCAAAGGAAATATTCACTCTTTATGATGTGGGCTTTTCATTAACTCAACTGTTGTAGTATTTTTTTACATAAAATAACCTACAAATTGATAAAAAACTGAATCAGATTCAGAGAATTGAATCCAAAGTTCTTACTTTTGTGTGTTATGTAAGAATGAATAAGGATGCACATTATGTGATGAGTTGCAGTGGTGCAGCGGTTAGCGTTGCCACCTCACAACAAGAGTGTTAAATAAATTTGTTAGAGTCAGACTGTAAAAATCATTGAGTTATTCAAACACAATGTCAATTAATAACAAACAATAATGCAGGATAGCTAGGATATCTTAAAGCTCTAATGTACATTAGGAGGCAAAAAACCATACACAAAGTTTGTATAGAATTTTGACTGCTTTATTGACCAAGACACATTGGTTATATACATTTCATTATCAGTTTTGCCCACCTCACTGGTGTGGCTAGTGACAGGGTCTTTACATCATAGTTATTCATAAAAACTGCTGATTTTGTGTTTTTCAAAAAGTCCTTTTTCCCATGAGAATGTTGCAGCCTTGCAGACAGCTGGTCAGTCACGATGACCTCCTGAGGATGTAGCCAATTCAAGGTTCTCTGATTAGTTCTAATACAATAGATGTATGTCTTCCTTAAAGTCTCTTTGTCTTTCTTGCTTCCAGCTGCCTATCAGAGATAGTGCCTCCTGGTGGGGACAAGAAAGAGGACATACATGCAAACGGATTTATTATTTTCTAACTTTTCAAAATAATCTTTACTTGAAAGACATGAGCCAGACTGCATCTGCAAGCTGCCAAGGTCAAATTTCTGATTACACTGCAGCTTGTGCTTCAAGCAATAATATGCAGGTTTATTTAGCAAGACAGAATTAAATGCATTACCTGACTTTTATGGATTTAAGTATATTTATTCCTAACTAAAGCACACATTTTTCTATATATTTGATCACACAATTCATATATGTTTGAATGATTAAATGCACATCTTCCTAAGCAGCACACATTGTAAATATATTTTTCTAGGTAGAATGTATGTAAATATACTTTCTAAGCAGTATGTAAATATATTTTCTAAGCAGCATGTAGATTTTTCTAACATTCTCCTCCTTTTAATGCATTTTATTCTGTTTAAAACATAAACAATATTATTTCATTCCTCAGCCTTTCCCTTTCAAGGGCTTTCAGCTAAGTAAGTCATTGGTTTTATATTTCAGCAAAAGCATCATTTGAAATTAATCTTTTAATTTCAACACTTTGGTAAAGAGTTTCAGTAGCAAATATATCAACAAAAATTTTATTAATCTTTTCATGCAGGGAATTTCACAGTAAACACATGTTCCTATTAGGAGTATACCCACACAAATAGCAATTAAATGTTTAATAGGATGGAACCCCACCCCCCCAAACAGAATCTGGAAAAAGTCCGTCAGTGGGTTTGGGCCTGGTTTAGTCATTGCTGATACTTGCTGAATTACCTCTAGGTGGTCATTGATTTCATGTTGGTTGTCTGGAATGTACGCACAGCATTCTTCTTCGTGTACCACCTCTTGCCGCTAGGGTGAAGTAAAGAGCCATTCGATTTTGTAGCACAACAGTTTTATTGCATTCAGTTCATTAGTCACCAATTCTAGGGTGGAAAAAGTTGCATTGTTCATGACTTTTTGACAGCTTTCTCAGCTCCCCGATCGATTTGACTGCTCCATAGGCTGGTGGCATTCCTGCCCTGGATATAACACTGTTGCCCAGGTTCATATGAGTCAATTTACTTTTGTCTTTCACTGAATTATGGCCTTTTAACCAGCTTCGATTTTACCAACTGGATTCACAGGGTTTTCTCACTGGACCTTCAGATTCTCGAGCTGTTTCCTTACGTTTCATATTTTACCCAAAGGTAATTCTGCAGTATGTCTTATTGCTGAAACCAGATAACCCAAAACAACTGCCGGACCAATTCTCAGGTAACCATTTATATGCCTTTTTCCCACAAATAAAATCATTACTTTGGTACTGATACGTGTTATCCCTGCATGAAACATTTTCCTATTCCTAATAGACAATTGCTTAGTTAAGACTAGATTGTCACATACTGCATTTAATGTAGTTTTCATTGAACTCAGATATGAATCATGGTTTGTATTACAAACAGTACCCCACTTTTGACTTTAATGTAACATTTATAAGACATTGTTATATTACCATTACTCCAGCCCACCTGGAGGGTATTACTCTCATACAATTTCTTTTGTGTGAACAGGTAAAAATAAAGCAATTTTGTCCTGTGATCTCACAGTGCCTGTGTCAAATAACAGGTTTTCCCAAGTTTCATTTATTCCCAAGGGGACAGCAGACATTAAAAGTCCTCCATATGCTGTGGGTATTGCAGTACAGACCCAGCAATTTGAAACGTTCATAGTCTCTACATAAACTCGTTTCATAGCCAGGTATGTGTTAAAGTTTGGGTGCCAGTCTGTAGCCAGTCCTTCATCACGTTTTATTAATTTCACTTCTGTAGTTATATGCAAGAAAACCATAACAACAAAAAGGTTACTACAAACATAGTTATTAAGTGTATGATCAGTAGGCCAGTGAACCAGTGTCTCTGGGGTTGTTTCACATTTTTATTCATTCTGCCTCTGGCCATTCTGATCCTGTGGTATGTCCAAACTAAATTTCTTAACAGGTTTGCAATGGGTTAAATGAACCCAAGATGATCTCTCAGCAATTTTTACTGCAGTGGGTGTTGCCAACAGTGCCTGGTACGGACCTTCCCACCTTGGACTCGCCCAGTTCTTTCTCTTTATGACTTTCAGCCAAATCCAGGACCCCGGGGTCAGCACGGCTTCTGGTTTTGTTTCTTGTTTATCTGAAAAAGAGTTCAACTGCAAAACAGTCTTATTTATAACAGTTTCTTTATTTAATTAGCTAGTGAACTGTCAGCCTCCAGCCCTGCAGGCATGAGAGCTTTTTACTGAGGCACATAATATGCCTTTCCAAATACTACTTTAAAGGAGATCAAATCCTTTACATTTGTTACTGTTTTTCATGCTCAGCAATGCTAGAGGTAAACAGCAAATCCAATTCTTCTGAGTCTTACTCATCAACTTTCTTAACTTGTTTTTTTAAAATCCCATTGTACCTCTCCACCAGTCCTGCTGACTGTGGGTGGTAAGCACAGTGATTCCTTAAGGAAAAGCTTCTACCCATTTTGAAAACATATCTATGATCACTAAACAGTATTTTTCCCTTCACATTTATTCAACTCTATGAAGTCCATACAAATAGTATGGAATGGATATGGTGGTGTAGGGAAACTCCCTTGCTTGTTTTAAATGCTCCTTGTGCATGGTGCTTTGTTACAAGTATGACAAGCTGCACAAAATTTTATTGTATAATTTATGTATCCATATGTTTGGAATATTTTATTTACTAACTGTACCATCCCCTGTTGAGACATGGCTCTGCCCATGGCTCAACAAAGCTGCATTTTTAAATAAATTAGACGGTAATATTAAATTGCACCTTGTTTTACCCAGTTTTGTTTTTTTTTTGCTGTTGTAGTAAGCATTTGCATTGTTTTTAACATGTCTAAATGTAAAATCTCAAAGGGCTGTAATTTTTTAAAAAATAAAGTTCCTGAGTCTGAGGCTGCTTGCTTTGCAGCTGCATTAGCTCGTGCATTACCTTTTGAAATCTTATCCTGTTGTTTTGTATGAGCTACACATTTACAAATAGCTACTTTAGTAGGCAACTGAATAGATTCTAATAGCTCCAAAATAAATTGCGCATGATTAATAGGTTTTTCACTGGATGTAATCATCCCTCTATTTTCTTTATTATTGTGCAAACACATGCACTGTAGAAAAAGCATACTGATTATCAGTATATATGTTTACTTTTTGTGCCTTTTACTAAAATACATGCTTCTGTCAAGATTACCAGTTCTGCTGCTTGAGCATACAAGTTGTGTGGCAAAGTTTGTGCTTCTAAATTTTTAGTGTCTGTAACTACTGCATACCCCACCAGATTTTTTCCTGTAGGACCCCTTCTGCATGAGCCATTCACGTAATATGTCACCTCAGCATTGTCCAAGGGCATATTTGTAAGATCTTGTCTAGGTAAAGCTAACTGTTTATATGAGGTTGACTCAGCAGTATGGTCATACATGAAAGATGTCTAGCAGGAGAAAGGTATGCAACTTTTTCTTGTGGCAGAATTATTGCAACTGCATGAGGCATTCTCAATGTGAGAGGGTGGAATAACACCATTGAGGCTGAAGCCTGTACTGCCATTGCTGCTGCAACTACTGCTTGTACACAGTGAGGCAAAGATTGTACCACTGGGTCTAACTGTAATGAATAGTAAGCTATGGGGCATTGCTTATCCCCATGTTGCTGCTTTAATACTGATGTCATGTACCATTGCTTACAATCTATGGTCTAAAAAAAACGTTTGTGATAACTTGGAAGTCTTAAAACTAATGAAGAAGCTATTAACTGCTTCAACCTGCAGAAAGCCATTTCTGCTTTTGTTTTTCATTGTAAAATAATTTGGTACCCAGTTCCAACAAAAATTAGTTGTACCTAGGAAAGACATTATTTCTTTTTTAGTTGTTGGTTTGGGTGCTTGTAAAATTGCTGTTTTTTTTTTTTTTCCCTTTTCTCTTTTCCCACTATTTAGTATTTTACCTTTACTGAATATCACATATTCCAGGTATCTAACCTGTGTTTTTTTCCCAAAGTTTGTAACTTACTCTTGTTTACTTTGTGTCCTTGTATTACTAAAAATTTTAACAATGCTACTGTATTCACCCTGCACTGCTGCTGGGTGCTGCTAGCAAGATGTCATTTACATAAAGTAGTACTTGGCTGCCCCCTGGTGGAGAAAACCCTGCCAGGTTGCTAGCCATCTCTTGTGCGAATATCGTTGGACTTTTACTATATCCCTGTGGTAGTCGGGTGTACGTATACCTTTTGCCCTGAAATGTAAATGCAAACCAATGCTGGCTGTCAGGGTGGATAGGTATTGAGAAAAATGCATTGCTAATATCTACCACAGTGAAATATTTCTGTTGCGGCTTCAAATCATTTAATAAGGTATGTGGGTCTGGCACCGTAGGTGCTCTTGGTATTACTGCATTATTCACAGCTTATAAATCTTGTACCATCTGCCATTCCCCGTTTGCTTTTTCTTAACAGGAAATAGGGGTGTATCACATGGTGAATCAGGAGATTCTACCAGTACTCCTTTTGAGTAATGCTGCTTATTATAGGCTTAATTTCTACTTTTGCATTCTTTCCCAAAATGTATTGTTTTTTCTGTGGTCTAAAAGCTGACTTTGGGGTAATTGTAACTGGTCCTGCTGCTTGAATAAGCCCTACATTTGACTTGCCTGTTGACCACAGAGTTGTTGGAATTTTACACAAGGCCTTTTCTTTTCTTTTAATAAAATGCTAATCAGCTGTCCTTACTAGATTGCAAGTGTACAGCTGTATGTGTCTGTGTCAACCAATTCAGTTTTGTTTTCATATCCCTTGTCCTGACATTTTAAATCAGTCTGTTTTCCCATTTTGTTACCTTTTTTTCTAAGTCTGCCCATTTAAAACTTTTGTTTTTTGTCAAGCTGACATGTGGCAGTCTATTGGACTTATACAATCTCATGAACTCCTGAGGTAATGAACAGCTTACTACACTGTTTCCCTCAGTATCCCAGCATAAAGTTTGTAATATTAATTTGTCAGCAGGATTTTACTTATATTTTTTTATTAGGTCCTGGTGTGCTACAGTAGTATGGAGTACAATGTAACCAGTGCTGCTGATCAGTGTCAAGGGAGGGTACCTTACTGATGGCTACGTTTATCAGTTCTTTGGTTACTGCCCCTGGACCAATCATAACTAGGTCCTGGCTGTACCAATAATAGGCTTCACCCTCTGATCACACCACAAGAGCATTCATTCGTCTTTGTGCTTCCATACCCTGTATGGTAGGAACTACTGCTATGCCAAATATCTGCACAAGGTCTTTTCCCAGTAAGTTTACTGGATATTTTTGCAGAAACTACAATTTTACTTTTCTGAGTCATACCTGAAACAGGGTCAGTTATTGCTATATTATGGGAAAGTGGTTCCCTGTATAGCTGTCTATTTGCTGCTTTTACTAATATATAATTAGGTGATTTAGAATGTTTTGGTAACTTGTAGGGATGTATCAAAGTCCGTGACGCTCCTGAGTCACACAGGAATTTGACCTTTCTTCCCTCCACCAGAAGTGTTACTTCTGGTTTTGTATTTGCTAGGTAGAGCTCCAGGCTCAACAATGCTAAATCTAAAATTTTATTTTCATTTTTATCCTTTACATCTGTTTGTACTTCCTCTATTCCCTCTACTACATTCACATTTTCTTTTTGTTTATTAACCTTTCCTGATGATTTTTGGTTATTATCACTATTATATAGTCAGTCCACATCTCCTTTATCTTCTGTTATTGCTTTCTTATTTTGTTTATAGTCCCTAGCTAGATGCCCTTTTACCTGACTGTAATACAAATACTTCAGCTCCGTCTTCAACAGTGAAGACTTGTGCCCTTTCTTTTCTTTTTACTATTAAAGTGTCTTTCAGTACGTCTAGCATACTCAAGTAAGGCTTGCAGCCTGCTTGTTCAGTGATTTATCATATGCCTTGTAATAAAACTACTAACAGAGGCAATGCAACCTTTTAAAAATGTATATATATATATATATTTTTTTAATTGTTATTTTAAGCATTTTAATAATCTAGCATAATATCCATCTACTGTCTCATTTCCCTGCTGTATGCATTAATTAATGCAAGTCCAGTCTGCTCTAAGTTTTCATTTTTCAGAGATTCTGTCTGTTAGACCTTTTACTCTGTTGTCTAAAAATGTTTCAGAATTTTTTAAGCTTCTGTTTTTCTTTTGCCTGACGCCCTGCATCAGATTAAAACTTGTTTAAGGAGTTTAACTAGTGAAAGTTTATCTAGTTTACTATCAAATTTATAGTTGTTAACACATTTTGCAAAATATCTCACATTATCTGCTCTCTGTAATTGCATATATTTTGCATCTTCTGTTAGGGGCGGGTCACGTGACCCTTTAGTGCATTCGTTTCCCATGTCTCTGAAAGAAAAAAGAAGAGAGAGAGAGAGAGAGAGAGAGAGAAAAACAACAACAGAACTGTTACGTAACCCTTTCTCTTGTACCACGTGGTATCTCTATTCCCCGTATTCACAGTAGTGTCTAGAATGACTGTTTACTTTGTTTTGCTTTATTTCCTGATCTATGACTCAAGATACAATACTTCGACTACCTCTCTCCCTGCTATCACAAACCTTAGCAATAGCACAGTGTAACCTGGTCCCTGATCTAAAACAAAAACAAAGAGAGGAATTCTGCTTACCCGAGCCTCCTGCTTATGTTTGATAGGCTTTTTAGGACCCAGTTTTCCGCTTTTCGGCCACAGATCAGATAAGTGGACAGCCTCTTTAGGCACGACAATTCAGTCGGAGGTCTTTCCTTCTTCTGTGCAGACTTCAATACCACCTATATATTCTGACCTGTAGCTTACCAAGGGAATTCCGGCACGATTAGGACCAAGATGTTAAATAAATTTGTTAGAGTCAGACTGTAAAAATCATTGAGTTATTCAAACACAATGTCAATTAATAACAAACAATAATGCAGGATAGCTAGGATATCTTAAAGCTCTAATGTACATTAGGAGGCAAAAAACCATACACAAAGTTTGTATAGAATTTTGACTGCTTTATTGACCAAGACACATTGGTTATATACATTTCATTATCAGTTTTGCCCACCTCACTGGTGTGGCTAGTGACAGGGTCTTTACATCATAGTTATTCATAAAAACTGCTGATTTTGTGTTTTTCAAAAAGTCCTTTTTCCCATGAGAATGTTGCAGCCTTGCAGACAGCTGGTCAGTCACGATGACCTCCTGAGGATGTAGCCAATTCAAGGTTCTCTGATTAGTTCTAATACAATAGATGTATGTCTTCCTTAAAGTCTCTTTGTCTTTCTTGTTTAGCTGCACTATCAGAGATAGTGCACAAGGCTACTCTCCTGGTGGAGACAAGAAAGAGGACATACATGCAAACGGATTTATTATTTTCTAACTTTTCAAAATAATCTTTACTTGAAAGACATGAGCCAGACTGCATCTGCAAGCTGCCAAGGTCAAATTTCTGATTACACTGCAGCTTGTGCTTCAAGCAATAATATGCAGGTTTATTTAGCAAGACAGAATTAAATGCATTACCTGACTTTTATGGATTTAAGTATATTTATTCCTAACTAAAGCACACATTTTTCTATATATTTGATCACACAATTCATATATGTTTGAATGATTAAATGCACATCTTCCTAAGCAGCACACATTGTAAATATATTTTTCTAGGTAGAATGTATGTAAATATACTTTCTAAGCAGTATGTAAATATATTTTCTAAGCAGCATGTAGATTTTTCTAACAAAGAGGCTCTCTGGTTCAATTCTCGGCTGGAGTGCCTTATGTGTGGAGTTTGCATGTCCTCCCCGAGATCGAATGAAATTTAAAAGACATGCAGGTAGGTGCGTGCATGTACTGTAAAAATCACTGCCAATCATAAGCGGCCCAAAGATCAGCTGTTGCGACCCCTAAACAGGAAAACCTGAAAGACTTTTTATTATGTGATGAGCTAAGCACTCCATTCAGGATGAGTTCCTTTGTCTCAAACCTTATAAATGCTGGGAAAGACTTTGTCTCCCCATGTCACAGAATTAAAATAAGTTGATAACCAGAAATTAATGGGTGAATTAAGTTGTAGAAAAAGCATGATTTTTTTAATCCATTGAATGACTGAATTAGACAGAGGATGAGGTAAGTCATCAACTGTTTAACTTTTCATCCAACATGTATAAACAAAGGAGCGCAACTAACAGAATCAGTTCTGCAGGGTGCTGGTACTGATCAAATAGGGTCCTAAGACAACATGTAAAACCCAATGCTAAAAGTTATAAGAGCAAACAGCATTCATCCACAAATCCAAGTTAGATAAATAGATGAACAAACAGATAAATAATAATACTGTCAGGTAACAACACTAGCTCTGATTTGCCTTTATTTATAAGAGTATATCAAAGTGTTCAAGGACAGAGAAAGTTATGAGCTTTTCTTTTAAAAAACATGAGGGAAAGGAAGTTGCAAGAAATGTCTGGCCTGTTAGTTTGCCCTTTATTTCTTTCTCAGAAATAAAATGTTTGACTTTCTAAAGTTGGGTGGAACAAGGTCAAAGAACTAGAGACATACAGCAGTAGAATCACAGCAGAGATTTCTAACAGATCTGTTTAACTTCCTTTGTTCTGTTGGTTGAGGAGTTTTTTTCCTGTCTAAGCTGCCCTTTTAATATATTCGGCACTGTCTATCTCTTTCTTCTTCATCCCCTTTTTATTTGTCCCATGCTGTGGTGTATGCATCTGTGATTTCTTTTTTCCACCAATGATTCTGGTAGCATGTTCCACTTATCCCCCATGCTCAGGCCTGTGGAATAGATTGCTCCATCCACCCGCTGTTGTGGCCTCTCGTTCTCCCTCTGTCCTTCCGGAATAGATTGCTCCATCCACCTGCTGTTGTGGCCTCTCCTTCTCCCTCTATCCTTCTGGAATAGATTGCTCCATCCACCTGCTGTTGTGGCCTCTTGTTCTCCCTCTATCCTTCCGGAATAGATTGCTCCATCCACCTGCTGTTGTGGCCTCTCGTTCTCCCTCTATCCTTCCAGAATAGATTGCTCCATTCACTTGCTGTTGTGGCCTCTCGTTCTCCCTCTATCCTTCCTGCTCTGGCTGATCCCATTACATCTCCATAACATTGTCTTTTGAATCCATTTCATGTCCCCACTATTTCTTCTGGTCTCTAAAAGAAAATAGTTGTAGTTGTTTTAGTCATAGTTTGTGACTTTTTCTCTCCATAACTCTCACCCTGCATCAGTTAGCCTAACATCAGGTCTTCTATATTGTCTGCAAAACTGAATGTAGTACTCTAAGTGCCACCCAACCAAGGCTGTATTTAGTGGAAGCATTGCTTCCTTATGTCTAGAATCTGTCCCCCTTAAGCATATACCCAAACACCGTTTGCACTGCTTCTGCTTTCTCAAACTGTTTTGGCTGTCCATATTTGGTGTGATAATCACGCCCAGAATTTGGCCCATTTCTGTAATCTTCAGTTCCCCACATCTAGCATTTTATTCCAAGATTGTCATGGTCCAGTTGTAGCATTTTGTATTCATCTGCAGAGAACTTCAGCTGCCACACATCTGCCACCAAGCCAGCTTTTCTAAGTCATTCCTGTAGTGTTCCCTCATTCTGCCCTGCTCTCTGCCTCCTTAGACATCACAGATCCCACAGCAGATAACTGTGGTACTCTGTTGGTTATGCCCCTTGCCTCTACCAGTGTTCCATTCTTTAATCAAGGCTCTGTCTAATCCTTTAGTTTCAGATGACCCACAGCTGACCTAGCAGCGGTCCATGTTAATTAAAGTACTGGAGTCCGAGTAAATAATTTATCCAATGCCTTCATGTCCCATTCATCAGCTCCTATCCATGAACCTATGATGGTAAGTGTCATAGAAGCTATCATCCTTCATAAAAACAAACATTCATCCTCTCAGGATTTTCTTTGACCACCCCAGTCACTGATAGGCTGACTGGTCTGTACTTTCTCTGGTTCTTTTCTACGCCCCCTCCCCAACTATGCAGGGGAGTTACCATGCCATCTTCCAGTCTTGAAGTACTTATTCATTGAATAGTCACTAGCTGAAGATCTCTTTCACAGGAACAATATCATGCTGGACAACTTGGGGGTATCTTATGGTGCAGCCCATCTGGAACCTGTGACTTGTCATTCTTTAAGGCAGTTAGTTTTCCTCCTCTGTCTCTGTCACTTTCTCTTTACTAATATCTGCCCAGTCCTCTCCCTAGTTTACACTTCCTTCCTGTCAGGATAACATTCTCTCCTTTGTCCTTGCTGAATACAAAGAGGTCTGCATCCAGTACTTCTTCCTTCTCCCCATCATCTCCGATCATCAGTACTTCTTCCTTCTCCCCATCATCTCCGATCATCAGTACTTCTTCCTTCTACCCATCATCTCCGATCATCAGTACTTCTTCCTTCTCCCCATCATCTCTGATCATCAGAACTTCATGTTTCTCTCCATCCTTATTTAGACTAAGACGTGTAAACTCTGATCTCTCTGAACTCTACTGAAAGAAGTCCATGTCTACATTCTGATCACATCTTTTAATTCCCTTCTCCTTGCGCCTTTGCTGATTTCTCATCCTTCATTGCTCTACTGTTTGCCTCTTTGTAGAGTAACTCTTCTAGCATGTCTCCTCCTGCTTTCTACTTTCTGTATGCCCTCACTGTTTTGCCTTTATTAGTAGTTTTACTTCTTGGCATAGCAGTCTTGTTCTCCTTCTTTTTGCAAGGAACCTTTTGCCTCTTGCCTGCTGACTATCAACTGTCATGCAATCAGACACTGCATGTTTGTTTCTCCATACAAGGGAATTACAACAGAACAGTACACAGCCAAAGAGCCACTGAGAGCAGCAATCATGCAGGCAGTCATGAATGTTGCTTGTGTTCTCATCAGCATCGTAGACAAGACTGCATTTTTACAGCCTAAACCCACCCCGCCTCATAGCAGGAGGTGAGCTATCTGCATCACTTAGGGTACCCACAGTGCCTTTTCCCTGAAAATGTGCATTTCTGTGCACTTCTTAATGGTGAATACAACCAGAAGCTCACTTCTTGAGCCAAAATACTGTCTCCAGGACACTCCTCACAATGCCACCCCCCCCTTTGTAAGGATTGTTGCTGCATGTTGCCCACACTGCCATGCCCTATCCTACCCTAATCTCTCTCTAGGATAAACATGCAGATCCTCCACAGCCACTTCCATCAAGCACCTGAGCTGTTAATCAAACCTGGGTCACCTGAATTGTAATCAAGGCTTTATGCCTCTACCCCATCAGAGCAGCTTAGCCTGCTCTTCTTTGCCTTGCTCTTTTCTCAGTTCCTCAGTCCTGCCTACAAAGTCCCAAGCAGTACATCCCTGACTCTTGTCCATAGATTGTCTCTTCATTCTGCCTTGCCCAGTCCCCTAATCTGTTTTTTCTAACTCCACAAAATATGTCCTTTGAAGTTTCATATCATTGTATCTTTGACTTCATATCCATCTCTATCTTAAACCACATAGTGGCAAGGGCACTAATACTTAAGGATGTCCTTATCCCAATATTTCTGATATATTCTACCTTATTTTGTATCATATCTAGGCTTCTGCTCTTTCTGCTGCATTCACGTACCAGACTCCCTTTTAGCCCAAGACCACCATCATCTTCATCTTCCTACATTTGATGACTAAAGTTATAGCTAATGGGGAAACCATTGTTGTCAACTACTTAAGCTTCAGCAATGCATTCTGGTACCCCATCTTAATGTGAAGAGAACTTAATCAGCCCTGAGAATGATTTCAGAGCTGCTGTCAGGTAAGACAGTGCTAGGACAACAAAATGATTAATGTAGTAATGCTGTTCTCTGATATTTGCAAGTATTACAGTCTTCAATACTGTGACTTATCTTTTATTAATATATTCATATGTGATACAAATGAGATTTAGCAGAGAAAATGACTTTCTACAGATGATACAAAGCTGTAACTTATTTAAAAGGCATACTTAATTAAAAAGAAAGATGGAAATGATGATAAGGCATGTAGTGAGTTTTGAAGAAAAGTCAGAATTATCACAACTTGGATTAGTTTCTTAAGGAATGCAAAAGCAAAAAAGGGTAATGTGCATTAATGTGGAGAAGGACAGGTGAAGTGTTACCTTCAACCAGACTATGTTGGAACCTACAGAAAATGATTTCAGATGAGCTTAATGCAACCAGAGGGTACAAGGCAGTAAGGAGAGTTAGCAATACAGTAGAATGTACAGAGTAGATCACTACCAGTAGACAGTGAGAAACAGCCAAACTCTCACAAGACAGCAGTTGAGACACCAACTGAAGTACTCCATGCAGCTTAAGAAACTCTACTTTGAGCTGGCACAGATAGCTTTTTAGTTATATATAAAAATAAATTAAATTGTGGCAGTAACAACAGGAGAACTGATATGAAGTGAAAACAAAGTGTACTTGCTACACAGTAACCAGAAAAAAAAATGTTAATGTATTACAAAGGAACTAGCAGAGCTCAAAATGGCATCATATTTTAAAATCAGAGTTACTGAAGAAGTATTGGTTCATTTATAGTACAAACATTTATCATTTTGTAAGCATTTATTATTATTTATTTATTTATCCTTTTGTGTTTAGTAAGAATGTAATTGGTTAAAGATACCTTATTTTGGGAGAAGCCTATGAAGTAATAAACTGCTGCTTCTGTTACCCAAGCAATAGTCCATAGAATTCTAAAATTTCCTTACCGCTCACATAATTTGCCTGTGACAGGTAGGTCAATTTATGTGACAGTAAGGAAAATGTGATTCAGATACAGCTATGACCACATCAAGAAAGACCTCATTATTAATTCATTGGCTATCTTTGAATCACTCTTGTTTAGTAATAGAGCTGTCAGACCTGATGCTGGAAGTGTTTTCCCTAGTGACCCATGCATTTGTGTTGGCACGCACACACACACACAAACTCACATAAACACACACACACACACACACACACACACACACACACACACACACACACACACACACACACACACACACACACACACACACACACACACATACATACTAATGCCCACTATCACATCTCCATTGAACTTACATGCACTGCAACTACTTCCAAAGGAGTGAAAAGGTGACTGCCATCTTCTAATGTCATTAACTTTGTCTTCAAGCAGTGGTGATTTCCACAACTGAGTGAATCTTTGAATTGCTCAGTAGTGTAAATTGGAAGCTGCTGGCATTTGCAGGGTAGAGCGCATGGCTAATTATCATTAGCTACTCCCCCAGACTGCCACATTAGCATGCCATTCTGCTAGCAGGACCACCCACCATGTTGTGGCTCCTGCTAGCAGGAAGCTTTAGTGGTAGGGCAATCTAAGAATCATAAAGGTTTACTGCATCCAGAAAAACAACCATGTTAAGGCTTGCAGCTCATGGTAAGCCTTTCTAAATCCTAGGGAATGCATTTTGTGCATCTGTGAATTGTAGAATTCCCAGGATGATGATAACCGAGACGAAATGTACCACTGATTTACATCTGCTGATATTTTTGTGTATGTGTTACTCTTTACATTTCAGACAAGCGTACAGAGCAGTTTACACAGTGTACTGATGAAAAAACATTCTTTTAATAAAAAGTTGCTTATACATCATGAAAAGTATATACCTGATAATCAAAGAAACTAATATATTATATCCCCTTAGAGCAATTACCAAACCCAGGGTGCTAGAAGAAAGGAAGTACATTGTAACAGATTCATTAAAGAAATGTTTATCATTGAAATATGCACAAGACATAGTATCATAATAGGTTATCTGAGGCTCATATTAGTGGAAATTGCAAGCTGAAGGTCTAACGAGAAAGCATATTTCTAGACAGGCATACGGAAATCTCAAATTTAGATAGTGCATTCATTCTACAAATGTGTAAGGTTTTTGCAACAGCAAGGTTAGCAGTGGTTTGAAGGAAGGAAGCAGAGTTGATAAGGGTACACACAAATATATTCAGGAAATATGTGGTCGTGGGAGTCTTGTGTTTTTTTAATTTTGTTAAAATTTACAAAATTTTGTACTCAGATAAATTTATGTACAACTCAGTGTCTTTACATTATTAAATTAGATATTCAGTAGTTAATACATTCAAATAGCCTTCAATACAAATATTTAATTTAGGTTTACATAGTGATTAGTGAACTAAACTACACAACAGATCTTTTAAATTCCAGACGTAGAAAAATATTATCAGCTTACACTCTGTACAGTAGCTTTTTTAATATTTTTTTCACGTGAATCCCTTTTCTAATGACTGAAGGTGTAGAGAAATCACATTCTTACAATCCCATTCTGCTAGGGAGCTATACATTTACATAAGTCTCTCCTACTGTTTCCAAGAAAATAAGCCACCATAATGTAACTCTAACCAAACAAAGTACAGCTGCACTCACGCAGATCATGTTACATGAACCCTGCAGCTTTCTCACACCCCTTTATCTCTCTCTCATCCTTCCTTATCTCATCGTCATCCTCCCAGTTATTGCCTCTACATGCCTTCCTCATCACTTTGCATCTCTCACACTTTTCCTTTCTACTCCTCTTCCCTCTGTATGCTTCTCACCATTTCTCAATCTTCTCTGCATGATATCCTTTCTTAACTACTCTCACTTGCCTCTTCTAATGTGTTAATACCTCTCTATATGATAATATGCTGCTATCCCTGTAGCATAAACCATCTCAATCATTATGGCTACATCTTATCCAAAATGCTCTGCTAAGCATAATTCCATTTTTCCATCCATGTAAACTGCTTCTTGTATAAAATTTAGCATTTTGTTGCATCTGTAAATAGGTATACCTTTTTGAGCATATCTTTGTATTTGTAATCATATTTTGTTCATTTCTTATTTGATCCTATTTACCTGGGCTGTGCCTTCAAATAGTCAATTGAGATGAGTACACTACCATGGTAAACACATTTAAATAAATGAATAATAAATAATAAAACCACAAATATCAGTAAGCCTAACCATAAACATGAACACAGATACTGACTCTGTCATTTACTGTTCCAAATTGTAACTTTGCAGCACCCTGCCAGGGGTTGAGAGTTCCTCCATGCTCATCTCGAGTCTTTCCTCAGGGTCAGTTTTGGAGCAGAAGGAATGCCATCCCCACTTGAGAAGTCTGGTTCCCAAACTGATGCAGTTTCTAGATATAAAACCAACTAAGTCATGCTGGAATTTTTCAACCTCCCCTACAAAGTACTACTTCTTTCACAAAAGGAGAATGCCATTCCATGTCCAAAGAGCCAGCTTTCAGTGCCATATTATATCTCATTTTAATCTGTTCTACGTCTGCCTACTGTTTGAGTAAGAGGTATTACATTTGACTCCTACATTCACTTTGCAGATGATAAGCCAACATTGTAATTTCATGCAGTTTGTTTAGGCTGACTATGGCAGAGTTACAATGGTCACCCAACCACTAGGTGGTTATCAGCAAGAATGCTACTTGGCATCCCTGTTACAGGAGAGGTTTTACTTATTTTAATTGTATATATTATTTGTTAACTTGTTAAGTGAACTGGTCCTTAGACTCCCAGGCCATGAGGCATATCAGACAGTCCAGTCATAAAGAGGTAGAAAAAGAACGATTTCTATTACTAACAAATGCCTGCATCTAAAGGTGTTACTTGTCATTTTGGCACAGGCTGATTAGATAAGCAGTGTGGAAGAAACGTAGATATACACAATTCAGACAAAGTTTATACACGCCAGATGAAAGTCATTTTTCTAGACAATTAAGTAAGCAGATAATCAATCATTTTCCTTAAAATACTGATACCTGTATCAGTCATCAAGCAAATGTTTTTTTGTTAATGAAATCAGATTTTGTTACTTTATAAGAGACCACTTTGAGCTGTAGACCTCTGAGGAAAATGACAGAGCTTATTTTGCAATTATTAAAACTAACATTCTTAACTTCATAAATTTATTACATCATATTTTTCAATTCCTGGTTAACTGTGCAAGTAAGACTGCATTTCTGTCTAAAAATGTTATTTATAAGTCAGTTTGTGAAGTAACATTGTAGAAAGACCTCCTCAGTGAAAGTTCCAAAGTTCATATGGAGATAGATCATGGATGGTATGCTGAAACCTTGCTATGCAAATCTTAAGAAACAAGGTTGTACAGTGGTACAGAAGATACTGTTGCTACCTGACAGAGCTTTGTTCTCAAGTTCTGTTTCTAAGTTCAGTATTACTATGGTTTAGGTTAAAGATTATCAAGGAGCACACAATCTTTTTCATCAAATGCAGATGTACAGCTAATGAGCAGTACTCAATACTGTTTCTGAATTGAGTTTATTTTATTTCGATTTTTGTTTTACATTTGTTTACTGAGATAGCACAATTATAACATATCTCTAATGCTTGCCAAAAGAGATTGTGTTATAATTCTGTCTATCTTAATGGTGTTGTTTAAGGTGATCAAACATTTTGTCTTACCATACATATGATGTAGAGCCATTTCTATAGCTGAAACTTAAATTAGGCTATTAAACTGTTGTCCTTCTTGATATTTGTATAGCCCAGCTTCTCCATTATAAGCCTATATAGAGATATACAGATTACTTCCTAATAAACATTTTCAGTGTTTCACATTTCTTACTAACTTTGCTCTTTGTGTCCATTTCCTTTGGATTATTCCCAAGAGTCTCACAAGAAAGTTGCATCCCTAGAACGAAAGGTTTCTAAATAACATACCTAAGAATTAACACACCTTGTCATTTATTATAGTATTTGATTTAAAGCCTAAGATGTACTGAATGGTAAGGCTTAAATCCTTTAGTTTGTAACAACAGACAGCTCTGGCTGTTTAAGGGGTAGGAATTTTGGCATTTGTTTGCTGCCCAGCAGCATGAAATTACATTTGATGGTGTTAAATTCTAAGTGTGGTCATCTTGCTCATTTACTGACATCCTTAACTAACTGTTTAGATTATCTATACTTTTTCTTTAGTATAAACAGTATTTTACAATCATCAGTGTATATTAACAATCAGCAGTGAATATTTGTAGGAAAGGAAGAAGATAAGGCATTAAATCATCCTGCCCCCAACACAGATCCTCGGATAATCTTGCTCAGTGAGAAGAGTGACCAAACAAATTAGCTCTTTGCTTCCTCACAGATAACTAGTTTCAAATCCATCTTACCAGGTATGGGTTTTTCTACAATGGTTTAAGCAGTCAATTCTAGTACAAGAAATGGAATCAAAAGCTCCAGACATAACCAAATACAGCAATAACTGAAATTCTCGCATTCATATATTGGCTGACTGGCTCCAAACCTTGGTGTGCAAATGTTAAGAAATATGTGCTACAGTCTTCGTCTATTTATTTATCTATCTATGCATTTGTTTGTAGAGATGATCTGTTACCTAGTTACACATGCTCAGTCAGATCTCCAGAAGGTGAGTATATTTTTGAGATTCAGGCAACAGTGCAAAAAGGCACCTTTCAGGACACTTCCAAATTAAAATTGTGAGGTGAGTAGGCCAGTAACTCCATGCTAAGTCAAAAGAACTAACTTAGAGAGAAAACTAGAGTGTCAAAAGAGGTCTGTGGTATCCATGCCATCAATGAGTGAGTGAGTGAGGTGAGTGAGTGGGTGATCATCTGTTCCTCCTGCAATGGGCTGGCACTGCATTCAGAATTAGTTTCTTTGCTTTGCTCTCGGTGAGTATGGGGGTAGGCTCAGTCTCCTGCATGAACCTGAAATAATTAACTGGATAACTGGATAATTAATTAATGGATTTTGGTAGATGTGCACAAATATGCACAGTTAATTAAAGTCATTATCAAATATACCTTATATGTGTCTGCACAACAGAGGCATTCAGGTTTTGTCTCCAACTTTTGCTCTGTTATTTAGAAAATGTGACTGTGTTGAGGTTCTTGGCATGAGACTCCTCACTGCATGTTTTTCAAGTTTTTCCCTAGGTGACCAGTTGCCTATAAACAACCCTGAGTGTTCCAATGGTTAAGGGGTATGTTTCACTAACTGTGGCCTTTAAATGTATATCTAGATAGATAGATAGATAGATAGAAAGATAGATAGAGGCTAAAATATCACTTTTTAAAATGACAATATTAGATAGTTTGACATATGAGTCTATTATCCTTTGTTGATGTGCAGAAACATTGTGCTATATATTAAATGTGTATATTTATCTGCTAGTCTATCTATTTATTGACAGTAGCAGTTTTCAAAGCACTAACATGATACTGTCTAATATAAGGCTTCTGAAAAGATGAGAGTTGGTGGAGAGCAATGTTATCTGTAATTTCCAGTATTAAGACGTATTATTACTTGCAATCTTTTATAAATATCTGCACCTAAATAAAGAACTGGATCTTCAAGAGATGTCCAGAGACATACTAATTTCATACTTCAGAAGTTACCAGATTTAAAACTACAACTTGCCCAGGGAGTGTAAAGGAATAAAAAGTAGATAACAAAGTGTTGTAAATCAAATGGATGTGTCATGGTTGTCTGTCTGCTTGTTATGAGCTTGAGACTCCCACTATGAGTTATAAATTATCCTTTAATGAATGCCTAGATAACACCACTAGTAGACACATAAGTCAATATTTGTTATGCCTTTCCTTTTTTTGCAATGATACCAAGAATAAGCATTCCTTTGTATGTCTCGTTTGGAATAGCCCATTCTCGCTCATAGTTTCAAACATAGATAGAAAGCCTGTGAAGCAAGGCACAGCCTGCAGTCTTTACATAGGTTCATAGGTAGGTACTAGGCTATTGGCCCTAAGGCCTATATAAGCCTAGCCAAAGGTACCCTGGCTTTCGCCACCCAAGAAAATTATTTTCCTGTGCCACTGTCGAGCAGAGCCACAGAAGTGATCCCCGGGGTGAATTTCCTATCTCCCATCCAATCATCAAGATTTTTCTTGAAGAGTGCTAATGAGGAGCTTTGTTTGATATAGATAGGTAGTTTGTTCCAGAGTATGGGAAGTCTCTGGGACAGGAATCTATCCCTCCAGCATGTTCTGTTTATTGTGGTGACGAGGTTTAAGGTTTGGGATTTCTTTAAGTGGAGCATGTCTAAAAGCTCTGGGTTTGACATAGCTTTGTGTGTTAGGCAGAGATCTCCTCTGAGTAGGCAATATGCAATGGAGTAAAGCTGCAGTTTTTTGAGACAGTCTGCATAGGGCATCTCTTTGAGGCTGGTAATCCTCTTTGTGAGGTATTTCTGTGGCCTTTCCAGTTGTTGTAGATGTCTTGTGAGGTACATACCAAAAGGGGCGTTGTACTCTATAATGGGTCTATTGAGTGATGAGTAGAGGGGAACAATGACCTCTTTTTTCCTGGATGAGAAACCTTTTGTGATGGGGTGTGCCACATAGAAGGATTTCCTGACTACTGAGGCAATGTGATTATCAAAGGAGAGACTACTGTCCACCTGTGTCCCAAGGTCTCTTATCACACTTTCGGTGTTAAGTAGACTACCACCTATGTGGTAGTTCATGGGTACTGAGCTTTTACCAAAAGGAATGACAATGCACTTTTTGGCATTGAGCTTGAGGCCATGGCTTTGACACCAGGCATCTGTCTCAGCAAGGCCCTTTTGTAGGATGTCCACATCTTTTGGAGTTTTGATTATGGCTCCTAGTTTGCAGTCATCTGCGAACTTCGTTAGCCAAAGACCTTCTGTGTTGGCCTGTACTTCAGAGAAGTAGATACCAAACAGGAGAGGATCCAGGACTGAACCCTGTGGTACTCCATTTGTCACTGGTCTGAAGCTGGATTTGGAGTCTGCTACTTTCACAGTGTAGGTTCTGTCAGTGAGCCAGTTGGCAACCCATCTTGTGACATAGGGATTTATACCCAGTCCTTATCTATAATTCCAGAGTGGGGGATGGTGTCAAAAGCCTTGGCGAGATCTAGATAGGCTGTGTGAACCACATTACCCTCATCTATGGCTTTGGTGACTGCTTCAAAGAAGTCTATCAGGTTTAGGAGACATGATCTGCCTTTTACAAACCCGAACTGGGTGGGGTCCTGAGTTTGGAGATTACCAATGTCATTGTTTATAAGTTCCATGATGATACGCTCCATAGCCTTGCAGACCAGGCTTGTTAGGCTAATGGGGCGGTAGTTTCTGGGGTCTGTGGTGGCTCCCCCTTTGTGGAGTGGGATAACTGTCACTGTGCGCCATTCAGTGGGCACATAGCCTGAGGTAAGGATATGATTGAACATGGTACTTAGGTGGGGTGCCAGCTCATTCTGCAGTTCATGTAGAATACAGCCTGCGATGTTGTCAGGTCCCATGGATGCTGTGTTCTCGGCTTTGGATAGTGTGCTTTTTACCTGTGCAGCCGTGATTACAGGAACTTTGCATTCTTCTGGTATAGAGATGGGCCCTTTAGGGGATGACAGAGGGGTAAAGTTAGCACTGAACCTATCTGCCAGGATGTTGGCAATATCCATTGGTTCTGTATATTTAGTGCCATTGTGCTGTAACTCAGAGCAGATCTGAGTGTTGCCATTGAGATTCTTGACATAGCTATAGAATGCTTTGTGGTTGTCTTTAGAGTTAGTGGCGATTTTGTTTTCATAACTAGCTTTGGAGGATTTTATGAGGGATCTCAGCTTCTTACTGAAGCTGACCAGGGAGTTTCTCCTATCATGGGATTTTACTCTTTTTTGCAACAGTTTCTTTCTTCTGTTGTAGAGTTTGTTTATGGCAGGGGACCACCAGATTGGCTTCCTTTTTTTGGAGGATAGCATCTTGGTTCTGTTAGGGATTGCACGATCCATGCACTCATGTAAGTGCTTATAAAGTGCATTTGTGTAGGATTCAGCAGTCATACCTCTATTGTCCATCAGCATGGGTGTGGTGAAGTTTGCTACTTCTATCTTAAGAAGTGTGAAGTTGGCTTTGGAGACATTTTTTACTGTGGTTTCCCTAATGGGGGGTGGGGGAGGCATGTGGATGTCTAGGGTGATTAGTTTATGGTCGGATCTGACCAATGAGGAATTGACCTCTGGTGTGGAGCACCGGTTGCCCATGTTGGTAATAACCAGATCTAGGATATTGCTGCCCCTGGTGGCGGTGTGGATAAGTTGATCCATAGCATTGGAATTTATGAATTTCAGAAAACGTTGAGCACAAGAGTTGCTACATGAGTAGTTTTCCCAGTTAATGGTAGGGTAGTTGAAATCACCCATTATTCGGGTGTTAGGTCGTACCCTAATATTTTCCAGTGTATTAAGAAATGAGGAGTGGGAATCCTGGGACATGGTGGGGGATCTGTAGCAAGCTACAATTTGGATTGCAGTCTTGCCCAGAGTTAGTTGCACTTGGATAATCTCGAATGCATTATGCTGAGCAACTAGCCTGGAGGTGTGGATATCCTTAATGAATATGGACATGCCTCCGCCTTTAGTGTTTCGGTCCAGGTTAGGTGGCCGAAAGGTGTGGTATGAATTATAGCCTGGTAATGCAAGGGGTACTCTCTGGAGCCTTGAACCAGGTCTCTGTCACTGCACAGATGTCGATGTTCTCCATTTTAAGGAGTGCCTCGAGAGAATGCATTTTGATGTTTAGACTTCTAGCATTGAGTAGCAATACCCTCAGATTCTTCTTGCCTGTACCTGTTAGGGTGGTGAATTTGTCATTTGAACCTTGCCTAAAAAAGGCACTATAGGGGTGGCTAGAGCCTTAGCCAGTATCTGGAATCTCAGGGGCAACAGGTGCAGGCCATCTCTGGCAAAACATCGTGGCTTGTCGATCATGTCATCCCAGGCAGACAGATACTGGATCCCCCTAGAATGACACCAGAAGCTTAGCCAATTGTTGAAGTCAATCATTTTGTCCTTGTACTGTGGTATCATTCTGGGTGATGGCAGGATGCTACTCAGGGCTAGGATCATACCTGCCTGGGCTACAAGATCGGACAGCTCCTCCATGTCCCTTTTCATGTAGTCCAAGGAGGTACGCCTCAGGTCATTCACACCAACATGGACAATGACAGAGTCATATTTGTATTTGTTTTGGTGTGACCTGAGTGCATGCGTTATGTGGCGGATCCTGGCACCCAACAGGTAGCTGACAGTAACTTTCTCCTTGTTTAGCCTGGTGAGTGGAACATCAGTGTGCCTGACTATAGAGTCACCTATGACTAGAGTGTTGGGTACGTTGTTATGCCTTATGGGCTGTGGTTGAGTGGCACACTGAGTTTGTGGGCTATGTGTCATTTGGGTTGTGTTGGGGGGTGGAGGTTGCTTGTGTTTCTGCTTTGGAGGTCCCTGTTGCTTTGGCAGGTTTTTACTGAGAGCCTCCGTGAATGTAGGTGTGTGTTTTGTGTTTCTATGTGTGTGTTTTAGTGGTGTAGGTTTTGAGGGACTATGTGCTGACTGTGGTGTGGTGCAAGTGTTTACCTTCTCCTCTTGACTGTCTAGTCCAGTCTTGGGTGAAGAGAGCTTTGCTTCCAGTTTGGCTATATAAGTGCATCTCTCACAGGTTGTAGTGTTGGGTGGTAGGAGGAGAGGGTTGTCTGTGTACATGAGGCAATTACTACATGAAAGGCTTCTTTCCTTTGGAAATGTGCTGCTTGTTTCTGCAGCATTCTAAATGTATAAAGTGTAAAAGAAATGCATTAATACACCTATTTATCAGAACAATTGTCTTGGTTTAGTGACTTCTAGAGGTTCACAGCAATGTGTCAGTTTTACATTATTACTCATTTCCACAGATGACTGTCACAGTCCTCCTTTTGAACTTTTAAGAAAAAACTGGAGATTTCACACTCTGCAACATTTCTGTAGTGATACTAATGCACACGAACATTAAATTAAGTCCACAACTGGATTTAAAATTAAAATGTGTTGTTCTTGTTAGACATAAGATAGTGTGATGATATGTACATTTTTGTGATTTCTTTTTTCAGTAAAAATTATGTAGAAAGCATATAAAACCCAAGTGATTGTGATTTAAGTGGTAGTTCACATTTAGTGAAACAATGACATAGCAAATAAAACCCAGGTGATTGTGACTTAAATGTTAGCACACATTTAGTGGTACAATGACATAGCAAATAAAACCCAGGTGATTCTGACTTAAGTGTTAGTACATATTTAGTGGTACAATGACATAGAAAGCATATAAAACCCAAGTGATTGTGATTTAAGGGGTAGCACACATTTAGTGATACAATAATATAGAAAGCATATAAAACCCAAGTGATTGTGACTTAAGTGATAGTACACATTGAGTGGTACAATGACATAGAAAGCATATAAAACCCAAGTGACTGACTCATAGCCAGCCTTAGGCATAAGCCAATTAGGCGGCCACCTAGGACGCTTGCTGTAGTAGGGACGCTTTTCCAGTATTTATTTAGTATAGGTAGACCAGGATGGGGGCATCGAGTGATGTCATGGGGACACCGTAGAGCCCTTTTGCCTAGGGCACCAGTTGACCTAAGGCCGCTCCTGCTTTGACTTAAATGGCAGTACACATTTAGTGGTGCTAGTCAGTAACCTATCTAGAGAAATGTCTACACATATGTCAGTTCATATGCTTGGCAGCCTCTGAATGCTCACCAATACTACAGGCATTATGCTCTTCAATCAGTTTAAAAAATACAAAGACATCTAGAAATACAGGTGAATATCAACAGTACATGATGACAGGAAATGAAAACTCCAAATCTTTAAATGCCCACTTTTTGAATCTGGGATTAACCTGTGTTACCCAAACCCAAAGGCATCTACAGCCATGTTGCCTAAAATAGCAGTGAAGCCTAAGGAGAATTGCTGTTGTACACAGAAGTAAAAGTAACTACTTTTAGTGGTCAGAATTGTTTATAGTTTACCAAGAGTCCACTAATTCATAGCTATTTGTGTACTTTATGTAGACAGTGGCTTGTGCCCAGATTATTCCAAAAGTGTTATCACCTAAATATATATTATTTATAGTATTATAAATTATAAATATATATTATTATAAATATTTTGGAAATTCTTGATTTTTTTTGCAAAACCACTGACATTACCCTACTCTTTCTTGAGATAGAGGAGGTTTCAGCTCATCAATTTGCAGTCATTGATATCGGACTTGTTGATCACACTTTTTCAAAGAAAATTACTGCTGATATATTTTCTATCTCTGTGCCAGCAATGGTTTTGTCTATGAGGACTTTCTTCTCTTCTCTTTGGCTGCACAGCTAGTATGGTGGGACTATATATGGGGGCTGTAAGGGAGCTTGCCCTGTAACAAAAATAAAAAACTTTTATATATGGTTTCAGTGACTTGAAGCTTCAATTAGATTTTTCATACAGTTAAAGAAACACTATGGTTAGAACCTGAAAAAATATTTTTATCTTACCATGTGGTTCTAGACAATCTAAACATACCAGCAACACTAGCTCTACTTATTACTAATTGTAATATTTATTTTTAATCATGAATGCCCTCATGGCAGACATGATGATGTGATCTTGTTTTCTTAGATGGCTACTTGCAACCCATAATGTACTGTGTGGCCACAGTGGATCAGATTTCAGTGCCTTAGTCTATCTTGTCAGATTACAGCCCCATGTACAAGAACAGAAGTAGTTAGAAATAGTGTCAAGTTTGAGAATCCTTAGTAAAAATGTTACTGACTTTTTTGCAACCAATTTTCCATATATGTCTCCTATATATGTGTCACACTAAGATTTTGCAAAAGAATAAAAAACAACTGAGATAAGATTGGGTTTTTTAACTGATATTTTATTATTTAAATTTCTCCTTTTAATCTACTGTCCCTGGATCCCCGCCAAGCCAAGTTCGATCTATTGGCCTGCAGTGCCCTTTAACAGAACCGGGCAACCTCGAGATGAGTGTTATTTTCAAAATGTACAGAAAGTATGTTTTATCCTCTAGACAAAATTAATTGCTAGCCCTTGTTTAATTTCTATTTTTAAGTAAAGCACTCCATCACAGACGTTAGCTTGCCCCCTCCCCATACTGTACTTCCTAACACCAGTCTCCCTTTGCAAGCTGTTTCAACTATTTGAAAGCCCTGCTGCTTTTCTAGTATTACTAAACCCTTTCTCCTACAAACTGTGGTCTTTCTAAATCCCACCTACTCCTGGTTACAAGTGTGTTTTATTTCAAAAGAAAGGTATGCAAATCAAGTAAGTCCAAAGTACTTACTGTTTTTCCTGATTGTTTAAGGACATTAGCTGCCCCCCAATTCTGTATGTAACACAGCATATAAAGACAAACTACAGTTAGAGCTATTTGTATGCTCTGCTGTTTTTCTACTTCTACTAAACCTTTTCTCTTATAAATTCTTGTCTTCCTAATTTCCACAGAACTCCTTGGTAAAATTGGTTTATTTTATTTCAGTAAGAAAGGTATACAATACAAGCAAGTCAGAGTGCCTACTGCCTTTTCTTACTGTTTCCTGACTGAAAAGAAAGTATGACTAACTACTCCACTGTTTTAAGTGCAAATGTAGCTTAAGGCCTATCTAAATTCATTTACCTTATTTCCTCATTGAAGTAGAGGTTCTTTGTCACCAGTATGAGCACAGTACCTTTGAGACCCTGATGTCCTATACTGACCCTGCTCCCCAAACTACACTCTGCGATCTCACTACCCCAATAAAATACTATATAACTTCCTGCAATTAAATAGAATAATTTCCAATATCTTTAAGAAATCCTGAGCTAATTTGGCAAAGGGTTGACTGATATATTTTTTTCACATTCAGCAGCTGCTCAGTAGGGCTCCACTATGCTCGGGCTCACTTTGCTCACCTCCTACCCCCATTTCCACCCACCCCCATATCATGTCCTTTATACTTATCCACCTTAACCACACCCATTCCAGCTCCTCCCCTGCCCCTCCCAACTACTTCCTTACTGACACACCTCTTCCCCTACAGTACCTTTATACACCTCAACTTTCCCACTTTCTATGCATACCTTACCTCCAAATCCTGCTTTTCAAACCTCAAGCCTTACTCCTGATACCTATACTTTACTTCTTATACCTCCTCATATCCTATCACACACATCTACCCCCACCCTACTTCTACCCAACAAACAGTACTCTACATCCAAATACCAAACCCGAGACTCTTCTGCAAACCAGTCCTTCTAACCCAACCTATGCCACTCCCCTTCCTAAAATAAAATTATCTCCTTCCCTCCCAACCACATCAAAGCGGAAAAAGAATGTCTCCCCATTTAAACACTTACTCTACTTCAAACCACTACTTCTATCAGGAGACATCCATCCTAACCCAGCCCCTCCCAACCCACCATAAATAATAATCCTCTGGTACAAACATCTACTAATCTCACCCTCCTTAAAAAAGCAAGTATATTTCTGCTCTATCAACCTCAGGAGTGTAGTAAATAAAGTATAGGACTTCCATGCCTGGTTAGCTAACTATACCCCTGACATAGTCACCCTAACTGAAACCATATAATAAAGATAGTGAAATTACCCCACCTGGCTATAACATCCTATGACTTGATAGAGAAAAGAAAAGAGAAGGAGGGGTAGCCATACTCTTCCGTGACCACCTCTCAATAACTACCCCAAACCTCCCTCCACTCACTTTTTCTACAGCTGAACTCCTACTTACCAATATTAAACTTAACAACTTTACCACCATAAGTGTTGTAGCAATCTACATCCCCCCTGGTGATAATCTTAGTATACTGGAGAACATCCTACACCACCTCTCACAGACCATCCTTAATGAAACCATCATTCTAGGGGATGTAAACATAGATTGGCTTACAATTCAAACTCACCAAACTACCTCTTGTATCAACCTACATGGATTTGAGCAACTAATCATTTCCCCTACCCATATTAGCAAGTCACACCTGCCACAGTCTCTCCTGGACTAGAGTTCGGTGTCTCATCCCCAAAATTACCACAACCCTCACACTCTACCAAATTCCCTTAGTGACCACTGCCCTATCATAGTACATAGACACACTCCCCATTTCACCAGACCTTTCAGGTTTATCACCTCCCGCAAAACCTCATCCTTTAGTCCAGACTCTTTCATAGACTGACTCTCTAATATTAACTGGTCCCATCTCACCCCCTTAGATGAGGCTGTCCACTCTTTCAACTCTACCTTTCTAAACATCCTCAACTCCCTAGCTCCCCTCCGTACTATCAGAATCAAAAGAAACACTGCTCCTTGACTGACCAAACATACTAGAGCCTTGATGAAAAGACATGACAAGATATGGACATTATGGACCAAAACTAAGATTCCTTCTCTCCTACAGACTTAAAAAGAACTTTACAGATCTATAAACCCAAAACCAAATCAGGGTGTTTACTCTATAGCTATAACCCTGCTACAACTTGGAACCAACTACCCATAGAAATTAGGTCCCTTGACCAAACACAACATTTCAAACTATCCACTCGGGAATACCTAATAAATAAATGGTCCTACCATTGTAGTCATCCTCCCTGAAACTACCTAACCCTGGCTTGCACAAGCCGGTCTCAGTGCTTACCCGGTGAAACTACATGCTCCTGGTCTCCAGAGATGTTTTTTCCCCATACATTTTATAAATGCCCCCCTCCTGCCTATGTCAGTAGTGCAGCTAGGGGGTGTGAATAGGGAAAATGCGATCATGTTTTTACGATCTTTCATTAATGCAATATCGGCTTTTAAAAGCTGGTATTACATTTGCGGTTAAACCTGAAAGCTGTTGCACTTTATGTGTGGTCTAAACTGTTGCATCTGCTTGTTACATTGTAGCAAGCAGTTTGCTACAGTTACAAGTAAGAAAAAAAGTGAACAGCTGAGGGGCATGACACTATCAATTTGCACGAGCTGATCTCAGTGCTTACCCGGTGAGACTACACGCTCCTGGTCTCCAGATATGTTTTTTTTTCTCATAGATTTTATAAATGATCCCCCTGCCTGTGTCAGTAGTGCAGCTAGGGTGTGTGGACAGGGAAAATGCAATCATGTGATTACGATCTTTCATTAATGCAATATCGGCTTTTAAAAGCCGGTATTATATTTGCAGTTAAACCTGAAATCTGTTGTGCTTTATGTGTGGTCTAAACTGTTGCATCTGCTTGTTACATTGTAGCAAGCAGTTTGCTATGGTTACAAGTAAAAAAAAAAAAAAGTGGTCTAAAGTGTAGCATCTGTTTGCTACAGTTACAAGTAAAAAAAAACTATCTATAGTAAATGGGGGATATTGGCTACCAGATGATAACAGGAAAATGTTGCTTATTACCAAATAAAATGATAACACATTTCCAGAAAGGCTATAGATGTTTTTCTGCTTTTCCTCTATTTAGAAGTCATGATGAAATCATCAGCTGAGAATATCATTGCTTATTGAAATGAATCCACCTTAACTTAAACTTCATCAAAACTCTCTGATCATTAAGAGATTTCAAGAGGAATTAATATGCATTATATTTATGGAAAAGGAGAGCTTATACCAATTTATTTATTTTTGCTCAGTGTAATAATGACTTTTCATATTATAACAATATCAGCAAAATATCAAGCACAATTATATTCAAAATACAAAAATATTCACAAGAAATGTACAGTAAGAATATTAACAAATGTGCTGTAATAATATTTAAAAATACAACAGGAAAATGGCAATGCTCCACTCTGAACTATTCTAATGCAAGAAATAAACTCTCTCACACAGACAGGTAGTTCAAAGAAAGCCTAGAAAATCGCAACCACTGTCAAAAATCTAAGCAAGGTACCTTGCTATAAGGACTCCTACCCACCCCCCCCCCAAAAAAAGAGTAGAATAAATTCAATAACTAACTATATAAACGTATTCTTCGGCACTGAATACACACACGCACATATATTTTATATATATATATATATATTCTTATTTACTGAACACATTTCCTAATTTTACTTTTTTCTTCTTATGGTTGATCCAGACTAGGCTTGACAATTAAAAGATAAAATTGTAACATTTATTTATTTGTTTGTTGCATTTGTTTGCAAGGAAAGTCCGAATGAGTATAAAACCCCTTTTAAGCAGGAGACCCGGGGAGGAAAGCTCCACACAAAATAACAGTGATTACATGTACTGACAATTACAAAGTACAGTAGATAATACAGTGAAATAACAAAATGGGAAACACAGTAGAAATTAAAATATGAGTATAGCAATAGTATGCAAATATGAGTACAAAAAGTGCAGAATAATGTAAAATAATACACAGAAGAAGACACAGTCTGATATTATACACACATGCGTTGCTCGTGTAATGTTTTGTAATAGAAAGTAGTGAATTAGTTGTGCATTTTATAATTAGAATAATTTAGGAGGTACCTGGAGTAGAATAACATCAGAATAGTAGGCTAGCTGTGGTTAAGGATTACATGCCTCTCAACCTCTTAGCAGAAGAAATCTGGGCAAAGCCCAAAATAATGTGGGGCAAAGGCCCAAAAATAGGGTCAGATTTTAATTATTACTCTTATAAACTTAAAACATTGATAGAATAACAAGTTTTTCATTAGCATATTTTTTGAAGGTACGAAGACTGAAACTCAAATGTTTGTCATTATTTAGTGATTTCAATCCTCAATGATGTACCAAAGCACCACAGACTTGATGAGGAACAGACCAAGCATTTGAGGCAAAAATCTGGACATTTGAGAGGTATGAGGGATTATCAACTATATGGGAATGATACAACAGGTAATTAGGAATGGTTAGTCACAGGATATGGATTTTAAGATGTTAATTTATTAGAGTTTAACTTATTTTAAATGTTGCTGCCTTTTCAACTTATGATTAAAGGCTTGATTCTAGCATTATACTTAAAGGATGCCGTGATTACTTATAAACACATTATGAAATGTTCATGTTTTACAACAAAAAAATAGTATTGCAAACTGAGCACTGAATCATCAGGAGGGTTAAATGCCATACAAATTACCATCACTGAGGGGAGAGAATACAGAAGGCATGGGAATATCTCAGACATACGCAGAATTACATTTCCAAAGGGAAATCAACTTCTCAATCAATCAATCCATTTATTTCAGACGGGATCAGACAGTAGAAGAACAAACTGAACACAGCTTTCAAAGCTAATATTCCTATGTGTTACTCATTCTGTGGGAGTACTGAACTGTTTTAGACATGTCTGACGTTTCCTTTATTTTTTCCCCCTACACTGGAAGCTGCTAATGTACAAAAAGATCATACAAACTACAAATACCCATGAACTATCACATAGGCGGTAGCCTACTAAACACTGAAAGTCTGACAAGAGATCCTGGGACATAGGTGGATAGTAGTCTCTCCTTTGATAATTTATTTTATTTTTATTTTATTTTATATTTGTTGACCGGGCTAGTCTAGCTGGATACATATCCATTTTCAGTAGAGGCCTGGGAGAAAAGCTCCAAGCATGAGTAAATTATAACATTCAAAAGATTAAAAAATGACTAGTTTCAATTACATAGCAAGACATGATAAGAAAAGTTATTAATTTGTGAACAGAGTATGGTTTCATTAGAGTAGGTGTACAAAATAGGTCTTGATTCTTTAGTGGGTTTCATGTACAATCAAGCAAGAGTTAATAAAGTATTTGAGCATTAACATTCATTTGAAAAAAAAAAGAATCGTTAAGTTAGAAAAAAGAAGAGAACAGGAAGGAAAACATTAAAGGTAAAAAGAGTGAGTAAGTAATAAATTAATAATCATGTTGCCACAGTGGTCAGGAAATCCTTCTACATAGCACATCTCATCACAAAGGGGTTCTCCTCCAGAAAAAGAGAGGTCATCTTTCCTGTCTACTCATCCCTTATTAGACCCATCATAGAGTACAAATCCCCGTTTGTCATGTACCTCGTAAGACATCTGCAACACCTGGAAAGGCCACAGAAATACCTCACTAAGAGGATTACTGGCCTCAAACAGATGCCATGTGCCGACCATCTCAAAAAACGCCAGCTCTACTCCACTGCATATCGCCTACTCCGAGGCGACCTCTGCCTAACGTACAAAGCCATGTCTAACCCAGACCTGATGGACATGCTACACTTAAAGAAATCCCAATCTCTCCGAGCCACATGCTCCAGGGACCTAAACCTCACCACAATAAACAGAACATGCTGGAGGGATAGATTTCTGTCCCAGAGACTTTCCCTGCTCTGGAATAGGCTGCCCATTCATGTCAAGCAAAGCTCCTCATTAGCCCTCTTTAAGAGAAATCTTGACAATTGGATGGGTAATAGGAAATTCACCCCGGGAATCACTGCTGTGGCGCTGCTCGACAGGGGCACAGGAAAATAATTTTCTTGGGTGGTGAAAGCCAGGGAACTCATTTGGCTAGGCTTGTATAGGATCTAGGGCCGATAGCCTAGTACTTACCTATGAGCCTATATGACTGCTTTAATATAAGGGTAACAGGATACTGGTAAATCACTGGTGGCCTTCCAGCGACCTGAAAGATGTGTGGTACTGTTTTGCCCTCATTGTTACATAAAACGTGGTCCACCAGCATTTGGGTCTGGCCTGTGGTATTAAACTGCTATGATGTTTGCTTTCTAGCATTGACCCATGTAAATAGTCCACATATCAAGTTCTCTTGATGATTTGCAAGGATCTTTTTGTCTGCAGTAAAATAGCTATATGTTTTAATATTAAACCACTACTTGTGCATTACGTCCAAGGATTTTATATATATATATATATATATATATATATATATATATATATATATATATATATATTTATATTTTGCACAATGCGGTTCTTGACAAGGTACTTTTGCCTGTGCATAGCATTTGTTTTTGCAGTGTTCCTTTGGATTTGAAACAGCAGGGTATCAAGTTTTATAGTTACATAGGTGCAGTTGTGTACTTTTCATGTGAAAATAGGTTGAGCATTGTAAAAGGGTGATCGTGAAAATGGGTGCTTAAATGACAGTGTTTCAGAGTGGTCTGTTATCAACAGTGGTTTAGGAAAAAAACATTATTTACATCTTCTCAACTCATAGCAAGTGATAAGTGTCACAAGTTTTCAGGACATGTAGGACTAGTTTTCCATTTATTAGATTATTAGTTTCTCAGTGCTATAAATACGGTGTTCTAGCAAAATGCTTAGTCGTTAATAGAGTTGTTTCTATATGTAATACCTCCTTAACAGAGAATAAGTTGTTTTGTATGTTCATCCTGTGTTACTATTTTTCTTTGACTTAGTCACCCGCTGTTTTTTTTTTTTTTTCGAAGGTTGGTAGCCTTGATAGATGGTATTGTTATACATTCTGAAAACTTTTTATGCACTTCCCTGATAAAGCACAGGAATTGGAACTTGCTGAACCAATAATGCAGGAGCTCGGGTAGTAGATGCCACAGTAGTACTTTGTATAGCCTAGCAGTTTTGGTAGTTGCATTTTTATGAATCTTACAAAACTTGTCCATGATGTGTACTATTATATCTAGATTCAATAGATTTGGCAATTGGGAACATGACATCTAGACTTATTAGATTATGCCTAATATTTCTTAAACACCCCAACATAATGTGGACTGTGACATCTACACCTGTTAGGTTGGATAATAGCATCTCCTAAAATTTTCATTATGTCTGCATATTTTGGACCATGATATTTAGTAATAATACCTAGCATTTAATGTGCTTTATTTGTTTACCATTTGTTAACTGTAGTCTGACTGGGCTACTAGTAACTTTTTAACAGAGTTCCTGTGAGCAAAGCTCCATTAAATAAATAAATCATTGTGTAATTATATATGATGGTACAATTGTCAGTTTTTCAAGTTCATCATTGATGTGTGAATATAATATATGCAGTGTGTGTGTGTATATATATATATATATATATATATATATATATATATATATATATATATATATATATATATATATATATATATATATATATATATATATATATAAATATAACAAGGTATGTAAGGTAATAAACAATAAAAATATATTTATTGGTGTTATTTGTGGAATTAAGAGCAAGACTTAAAGCCAGATTTTATGTACTGCCTATATATTTAAAGTGAACAAGAATAAAGGACTGAAATCTGATAATAATATATAGTCGTGTATGTAATTATTTTTTTATTTGTAAATGTAATTTGAGTGCAGTTACTGGTTCTTAAATTTTCTTCCAATCTTTACTTCTTTGGTGTAATGAGGTTGCTTAAATATTTAAGAAATTTGTTGGAACTGATTTGTACCCTCTGAAAACAGTTTTGGGGGTCTGCATTTATTAAGATTCCTTTACCAGTTTTGAATTTGCTTTAAAAGAACATGTCATTTGTCTTTGTATAACATTTTTAACAGATTTTGTGTACTTGCTATACTATGCTGAATTATTTGTGTCGTACCTACAATAAACAAGGAGAAAGTTACTGTCAGCTGCCTGTCAGGTGCCAGGATCGTCCACATAATGCACGCACTCAGGTCACTCCACAACAAGTACAAGTATGACTCTGTCAAATGTCCATGTTGGTGTGAATGGCCTGAGATGTACCTCTCTGGACTACATGAAAAGAGACATGGAGGAGCTCTCAGATCTTGTAGCCCAGGCAGGTATGACCCTAGCCATGAGTAGCATCCTGCCATCACCCAGAATGATACCACAGTACAAGGACAAAATGATTGACTTCAACAATTGGCTAAGCTTCTGGTGTCATTTTAAGGGGGTCCAGTATCTGTCTGCCTGGGATGACATGACCAACAGACCATGATGCTTTGCCAGAGATGGCCTGCACCTGTCACCCTTGGGATTCCGGATACTGGCTAAGGCTCTTGCCACCAGTATAGTGCCTTTTTTAGGCAAGGTTCAAATGACAAATTCACCACTGTAACAGGTACAAGCATACAAAATCTGAGGGTAATGCTACTCAATCCTAGAAGTCTAAACCTCAAAATGCATTCACTCGAGGCACTCCTTAAAATGGAGAACATCGACATCTGTACAGTGACAGAGACCTGGTTCAAGGCTCCAGAGAGCAGTCCTGCATTACCAGGCTATAACTCGTACCACACCTTTTGGCCACCTAACCTGGACCGAAACACAAAAGGTGGAGGTGTGTCCATATTCATTAAGGATATCCACACCTCCAGGCTAGTTGCTCAGCATAATGCATCCGAGATTATCCAAGTGCAACTAACTCTGGGCAAGACTGCAATCCAAATTGTAACTTGCTACAGATCCCCCACCATGCCCCAGGATTCCCACTCATCATTTCTTGATACACTGGAAAATATTAGGGTACAACCCAACACCCCCATAATGGGCGATTTCAACTATCCCACCATTAACTGGGAAAACTACTCATGTACCATCTCTTTTGCTCAATGTTTTCTGGAATTCATAAATTCCAATGCCTTGGATCAACTTATCCACACCCCCTCCAGGGGCAGCAATATCCTAGACATGGTCATTACCAACATGGGTGACCGGTGTTCCACACCAGAGGTCAATTCCTTGTTGATCAGATCTGACCACAAGCTAGTCACCCTAGACATCCACATCCCACCCCCACCTCCCCATTAGGGAAACCATGGTAACAAAATTCTCCAAAGCCAACTTCACACTTCTTGAGACAGAAGTGGCAAACTTTGTGACACCCATGCAGATGGACAATAGAGATATGACTGCTGAATCCTACACAAATGCACTTTATAAGCACTTACATGAGTCTATGGATTGTGCTATCCCTAACAGAACCAAGACGCTCTCCTCCAAAAAAAGGAAGCCAATCTGGTGGTCCCCTTGCCATAAACAAACTTTACAACAGAAGAAAGAAACTGTTGGAAAAAAAAGAGTAAAATCCCATGATGTTTGGAGGAATTCCCTGGTCAGCCTCAATAAGAAGCTGAGATCCCCTCATAAAATCCTCCAAAGCTAGTGACAAAAACAAAATTGCTACTGATTCTAAAGACAACCACAAAGCATTCTATAGCTATGTCAAGAATCTCAATGGCAACACTCAGATCTGCTCTGAGTTACAGCAGAATGGCACTAAATATACAGAACCAACTGATATTGCCAACATCCTGGCAGATAGGGTCAGTGCTAACTTTGCCCCCCTCTCACCCCCTAAAGGGCCCATCTCTATACCGGAAGAATAAACAGTTCTTGTAATCATGGCTGCACAGGTAAAAACCACACTCTCCAAAGCCAAGAACACAGCATCCATGGGACCTGACAGCATCCCAGACTGCATTCTACACGAACTACAGAATGAACTGGCACCCCACCTAAGTACCATGTTTAATCATAGCCTCACCTCAGGCTTTGTGCCCACTGAATGGCGCACACCGACGGTTATCCCAGTCCACAAAGGAGGAGCTACCACGAACCTTGGGAACTACTGCCCCATTAGCGTAATGAGCCTGGTCTGCAAGGCCATGGAACGTATCATCATGGAATTTATAAACAAAGACATTGATAATCTCCAAACTCTGGACCCCACCCAGATTGGGTTTGTAATAGGCAGATCATGTCTCCTAAACCTGATAGACTTCTTTGAAGCAGTCACCAAAGCCATAGACAAGGGTAAGGTGGTTCACACAGCCTATCTAGATCTCGCCAAGGCTTTTGACACCACCCCCCACTCTGGAATTATAGATAAACTCACTAAACTAGGTGTAAATCCCTATGTCACAAGATGAGTTGCCAACTGGCTCACTGACAGAACCCACATTGTGAAAGTAGCAGACTCCAAATCCGACTTCAAACCAGTGACAAGTGGAGTACCACAGTGTTCAGTCCTGGGTCCTCTCTTGTTTGGTATCTAGTTTTCTGAAGTACAGGCTAACACAGAAGGTCTTTGGCTAATGAACTTCGCAGATGACTGCAAACTAGGAGCCATAATCAAAACTCCTAATGATGTGGACATCCTACAAAAGGGCCTCAGTGAGACAGATACCTGGTATCAAAACCATGGCCTCAAGCTGAATGCCAAAAAGTGCATTGTCATCCCCTTAGGTAAAAAGGGTCTATATTATATATTCGAACACTTAACTGTTCGAATTGCTAAAGAACGAACTTTAGTGATCGAACAGTTAAATGTTTGAATATATTAAAAAATTTAAAAAAAAATAAACAAACAAAAGAAAAACTAATATTTAAAAAAAAAACAGAAAAAAAACAGAAAATAAAAGTTTAAGCAGGGGGCAAGCACCCCCTGCACCCCCGCACACCCCCCGCTACTTAAATATACCAACTCCAAGATCGCTCTACAGTGTAGGAAATGGGAACATTTCCATTTCCACACTGTAGCACACTGAAGTGCGATCACAGAGTTGGACATGCTCCACTTAAAGAAATCCCAATCCCTCTGCGCTACATGCTCTAGAGACCTAAACCTTGTCACCACAATAAACTTGAACATGCTGGAAGGATAGATTCCTGTCCCAGAGACTTCCCATACTCTGGAACAAACTACCTATCTATATCAAACAAAGCTCCTCATTAGCACTCTTCAAGAAAAATCTTGATGATTGGATGGGAAATAGGAAATTCGCCCTTACCTCTGGGGATCTGCTCAACAGGGGCACAGGAAAATATTTTTCTTGGGTGGCAAAAGCTAGGGTACCTTCATGGCTACACTTATGTAGACCCTAGGGCCAATAGCCTAGCACCTACCTATGAACTTATGAACCTATGATGCTTGGTATAATTGAAAAAACTTTTTTAAGAACAGGATGATCATTCCAAACAGAAAGTGAAAACTTTAGAATTCAGTAAGTGTAGCTTGTGCAAAATGACCAAGCCTATAAATATGGCTCTTACAACTGTATACATATGTTTATTATCACTTGCTGAAGATATCAATCACCACTGAAAATTGTTTCTTAAAATTTGTTGCATTACTTAAAAAGTTCAGTAAATATATAAAAATAGTCACACAATTCTCAGTTTGTGTTAAGAAAAACCTGAGTCAATTAGTTTGCATGCTAATTGTTCTAAAATTGCTACAGTCATCCTTGTATTTCTGTTAACTGTTACTAATGTTGTATGTACTTTCACTTTTTATGGAGTTTTTCTCCCTGGAGCTCTTCTGAAAATGGGATGTGCCCAGTTGGACTTTCCCAGTAAACAAATGTAAAATGAAATAAATAAACACATTTGTGTTCGCTCTGACATGTCATATGTCTTTCACATATGCAGCCCATTTTATGTATGCTCAGGTTGTGTACACGTACTTGTGTATTACATGGTCATATAACTGGGACTGCTGTTTAGCACTGTGCTTCTTTGTTTGTCTTTCACATGTAGGATTGGGGGTCCTAGTCTATCCTCTATTGTCTTCTCTTGCATTTCCATGGATGGATTTGCTCATCCATTTTGTTGCTTGGCTTACATTTGCACTGCTGACAGACTTGATTGGACTCAATATCCACTGTGTACTGCAATCACTATTTATTTCACTACAGCTCATAACTACCAGCAGTCATTCAGTTTCAGGTAACTTATTTGGAACATTTCAGCACTAAGTAATGCATAGGTATATATTTCTGCATCGGACCTTGGCTGGTATGCCTCCTTACCCTATTTTTCCATTTGCCTTTACCCATGTTGTACAGTGTGTTTTCTGTGTAATTTTATTCTCCTATATGTTTATTTCGAACCTTTGTCTGTCATGTCTTGTGATATTTGTTATATGTTTATCCCTGCTGGTTTTCCGTCTTCATCTTCTTTCCCTGTATTTTTGATTCCTTTTAATCTCAAAAAAAATGGGGCCTACACACATACACACACACACACACACACACACACACACACACACACACACACACACACACACACACACACACACACACACACATGCAAAACCTACCCATGTCTCTGACTGTCCCTCAGATTTTCCTATTTCATTGTGTCTCTTTTCTTCACCCTTACCCCAGATTTGCTTTGCTATCTCTCTATTTCTTGGGTGCGTGTGTTACTTCTGTTCCCCACATGTCCCACACTCATTGTTAGTTACTGTTAGCCATGGTGAAGTGACTGTGACTGCCCTTTGCCTTGATTAATTTTTTTTTATGTAGACTTTTGCAGATTCTGTCGGAGTTCACTTATCTAATAACTATATTTATATACATTTGTACAAGCGTTATGACAGAATCTATAATTCTTGGTAAATATTTTTCACAATGCATGGATTGCTGCAGATTTGTCTTCCTTTATTGATTTTATGTTATCTGCATTGAACTTGTATAATTTCCATTGGTGGACATTGATAATGCATAGCCCTGTTCATGGACCACTTATCAGGACATATACAGATTTGCTGTAACTGCTTGATAGTGTGCTGACATTGTTGGATGCATTTGTTTTGCACTTAGTTATTCTCTGCACACTGAGACATATTAACTTATTACTTAATTATCTATGACTTTTGTGTGGACCTCGGCAAAACATGCCAGATTCCGCAAACTTTGTGGAATCTGGCCCCATGTGTACATGCAGTATAACAGGAACTTAAACAAACATCAGGGTGAACTAATATATTTAGTAAGCAATTAAAAAAGCAGTATGGATGTATGTTGAGACAAGAAAATACGCTCGCGCGCGTGCGCGCACACATATATACACACACACACACACACACACACACACACACACACACACACACACACACGCACATGCACGCACGCACACACACACACACACACACACACACACACACACACACACACACACACACACACACACAAACATACATGTATCTTTCTTACTCACCATCTGAATTTACAAGCTCTTACTCAGATCCTATAACCCTTCTCTTTGTACTAAGTTGAAAGCTCACTCCTTTGCTTAGAAACCACAACGCCTTAGTTCTTCACATGACCCTGTTTCAATTGACTATAGTGGAACACTCCTTTTTTAATCTATGCCAACTAACTGAAATTCCTTGCCTGGTGTATTAAGATTAATTACTACTCTTCCTGTTTACAATAAGCAGATCAAAAAATTCCCACAGAAGCAGTATAAATGTAATTGCCTTCATGATATAGTCTGAACTTGTACACTCTTCATCATGACACTTTTTGATTATTAAGTTATGCCAATATATACCTCCTTGTTGGATTCACCCCTTTAGTTTTTTTTCCAATATACAAATTATGTATCAATCTGTTTTACAGAATGATTACTCTACTTTTAATATGCATTTATCCAATATGAATACCTTGTGTTTTTTATCACTCTTTAAATTAGATTGACTACTCAGCTCATTTTCATGTGTTTGAATAGGCAGATATCACTTACAATGCACATTTCTTAATTTGTATTACTATTACTGGTAACAGCTGGCAGTGTTGTGTGTCCAGGGTTCTGATGAATCTCTACTGGTTTTCCAATTTTGTAAAGTGTACTATATTCTTATTTTCATCATTTGGCTTAAGAAATGGCTGAAAACTGTAAATATATATATATATATATATATATATATATATATATATATATATATATATATATAAAATATAATTATATGTCTCAACCTCTTAGAACTAGAAATATGGATAAAGCCATAAATTATGGGAGGGTTCAAAAGCTCAAAGTACGGACAATTTTAAAATATTGCTTTTAAAAACTTAGAAAGCTGATAGAATATACAGGTCTTGCATTAGCATTAGTTTTCTGAACAGTGTGAAGTATGAAACTCAAATATCTGACATTATTTTCTGACTTCAATCCTCATTTAGTTGACAATAATGTGCCAGAAAACCAACATTTTATGAGGAACAGATGAAAAATCTGAGGCAAAAATCTGGACAATTGAGAGTTATGAATATAATATAATATAATATAATATAATATAATATAATATAATATAATATAATATAATATAATATAATATAATATAATATGTGTGTGATGTGTGGATTTATTTTATTGACTTGAACAACTGCTCATGTTTGACCTGCACATTGCTGATTCCTTTACTTTGACTATATTTGTGACCAGCAATAAAACCTATGTGGTGAGGAATGATACAGATCTAGTAGCCTACACACATCCTTGCATTAAACAGTATTTTTGAAAAATCAATACAAAAAGCATAAAATAAACAGATATAAATATTTTGTGAACAATACGACTTTAAAACTGTACAGATAATGTTATCAGTAAGAATTCTTTGCACTGATAATAGTGCATTCATAGTCTTTCCAAAAATACTATAGTATAATGGCCACAAACCCAGAATTCCACTTTTTGCTAAAACTTTAGAAAAATAGTTATATATTGTAAACTGTGCAACCTAAACATTATTGTTAGAACACTTTTATCAACCAGACATAAGTTTTCACAAGACAGCAAGAAATCTCTCTCTGAGTGCATGCTTACTAAAATATTCTCTGTAATATGAAAAATTATGATTAATTGAATAATTAACAATATTAATGATGCTGAATACCAAAAACTGTGCAACTTACAGTGTGACTATCAATTCCATTTTTTTCAATATCTAAGGTTTCAACTGATGCCATGCAATAGTTTGTAAGCCACTTAACTTTTTGAAGTATTAAGTGCATATGTAAATATTGCTCATTTTCATAATTGCCAATAAACAACAGACAATATATCCAGTATAGTGTGCTATGAATGGGCATTGACAATGAACTTTTCTGTTTCCCACCATGGCACTTAACACCATATAATTCACTAGCATGTAGGTTTCTCAGTTATGAAAATATGAACATAAATATGAAAATATGAATAATAATTAAAAAAACAGTGATTAATCTCTACTGCAGAACAACTTAAATTAACAGTCTAAGGGTAATTTTGATAACAATGCCTTGCCATTTCAAATATAGTCTATTAATAGCTGGTAGATCATATAATGAATGATGTTAAACCCAAGAAAGGTCAGGACATCATAAGGAGCTATGGGTGTTAACTGGAAATAAACAAAAAAGTGCTATAGGTTTGAATTAAAGTGTTTTTTTTTGAGAGGGGGGCTTATGCCTTAAACCTCCCCAGTGTAGGGGATCTGCCCCACACTCCAAATCTACAAATATACTGCTTCCAAGGTACCTTAGGCTGTGTTAGTACAAGTCCAGTTTGTACTATAAACGCACTGCATTGTATCTAATCAGATTAGCTTGTCATTGAGGAAGTAGCTTTAATACTTTCTGCCTTCCTGGATCAGGGCTTTTTCATGGACATTAGTTTCAAGGTCATTGCAGCACTTTGTATTTTTACTGCACAGAAAGCACTACATAGTTTGAAACATGATGTTCTACTATGAGTATAAAATGCAGAGTAAATTCAGCACCTTTACAAAGAAAGATGAGGCATGCTTGTCCCAAGTGTCAGAGTTTCTTGAAATATTATTTCCATTATTTTTGCCACATTTTTCACTTCTTTATCATAAGAGGAACTTCTTCTTCAAGGAAGATGTAGGTGTAGCAGTAAATGGCAGTAAAGTGCAAGCTTCAGTTTCATGGCTAAAAACACCAAGAATGGGCGGCTTGTTAGAATCTTGCCTTAATATCATAACCGAATGATAATGAAACCCAGTGCTGATGGAAAGTTACACAAATGTACGTCATCTTAATGACCTAGGTAAGATTAAGTAAGTTACTTATTCACAGTATAGCTTTCTGTCTCATGAGGAAGGGCAATGGCAAAAGAGAAGTTAAGGCAAACAAAATTTTAAATCAGAAATGAAAGTAAAGCCATTAGAATAAATCAGAAATGTTTCAGTCAAAGCAAGGTCTGCTGTGTCTCTCAGTTGTCCATCTGTCGAAGTACTCTACATATCTTTACTTAACTTTGTATACCACACATACTGAAGCGATTTCTACAGTCATAAAATATAAAAATAGCACCAACATTGTATTTTTATAGCAGAATGTTACAATGCCCTGCACAAAAGCTGAATTTGGTTATCAAATGGATACTCAGTATTAATCAACACTTTATTACCTGTGCGCAATATCTGTGCCATGCAGCAATATTAATATATTCTCAAACACTGAATCCACTTAATGTACAGAACTCATCTTCAAATGCAGGTATGGCCTTTTCATTTAGTATGAAGGTAGCTTAAAGTGAAATCTGAGATAATTTATAACTAAAATAACATAGTGATATATACAACTTCAATGATTATCATTGACATCAGTCATATAAATGCCTTAGGAAATGTAAAGTTTATAAGTTTAGTGCAATTGTTGCTTTGTCTGTAGCAGAGAACTTCTGTCCGATTTTATCTTTCTAGGAAGGTTCTAGTTTTCTGATGTTACACAGCTGAACCCGAGACTGCCATAAAGGCAGCCAGAAATATGCAATAGAATGTAAGCTCTGATAGAACCTAGTTATTCCAAAATGGTAGCATTATTCTCATCCTGGCCTTGAGGCTCAAATATATTATCTTTGTGCAGGTTTTCATTCCAGTTGCATTACACAAAAGGCACACAATTTCAGGACAACACATTATTTATTTTATTTTTTATTTTACATTTGTTGACCGGGCCAGTCTAGCTGGATATATGTCCATTTTCAGTAGAGGCCCGGAGAGAAAAGCTCCAAGTATTAATACATAGTTTAATAAAAAGTAATCATAAAAGGAATTACAGCTAAAATAGTAAGAAGGAAGTCAAGTAAAAAAATGTTTTTTTTTTTTGAGGAAATTGGGAGATTAATAACACAATAGTCTTACACATAAGTGAGATATAAGATCCTACATATTATGTCATGGGCAAAGCATAGACATAAGTGAGATATAAGATCCTACATATTATGTCATGGGCAAAGCATAGTACTTTTTATAAAGTAACATAATTAGAAAGCATAATGAATAGACTGAGGATAAAGTAAGAAAGGAAGAGAAGGAAAGATAGGAAGGGTATCTGAGTTAGTATAGGATGAGTTTATGGATTTAATTATCTTCCTAGGGCTAAATAATAGAGTTACTTTATGAAAGAGAGGCAGAATTTACACCTATGAAAGAGTGGAGAAACACTCAGAGATAGCTAGTCAGCGGGATCAGTTCACTAGCTTAATGTATAGTTGAGGGGCTAGGAGACCTCAACTGGGTTATTGGATAAAGACGGGAGAGAGGGGAGGGTAGGGAGACAAGAAAAGGAAGAGCAAGGCTAGTCTGGGTTAGTGCAGGGGCATATCCATTTTTTATTCAGATACTGTTTGAGATTCTTCTTGAAAATAGGAAGAGAAGTCAGGGATGAGATATCAGAGGGTAATTTGTTCCATAGTTTTCCAAATGAGTTGGAGAACAAGCTATCTCCTGCAGCATTATTAGTTGTAGTCCTGTTGATCAAAGGTTTGTTAGAGGAGCGTAGATGTTGCAGGTTATAATAAGGGGTAATAAGGCTGGTGAGTATTGGAGTTTTAGTGGGATGGTACAGGGTTTTGTGAGCTACTATAAGTTGTTGTAGTTCGATCTGATTGTGAAGTTCTAGCCAGCCAAGTTGTCTTAGATTGAGGCAGTGATGAGTCCTAAAAGGAGATCCGGTAGCAAATCTAGCAATGTTGTTGTAGGATATAACTAGTTTATTAAGGTTTTTTTTGACAGGTTGGTATAAATAGAGCATGCATAGAGTAAAGTAGAGATAAGATGAGTTTTGGCTAGGGTAATTCTAGTAGCTGGGGTAAGAAATGGTTTAATTCGATACAGGGTTCCTATTTTTTGTTCACAGTTTTTATAGTAGAGTTAATGTGATTTTCAAAATTGAGTTTATTGTCCATTGTAATTCCTAGTAGTTTTGTGGTGGTTTCGGGGGAAATACTAGTATTGTAGTTGGAAGTGATAGAGAAATGAAGGGGGAGTTGCTTACGTGTTGGCGAAAAGCGTAGTAGCTTTGTTTTCTTGGGACTGAGTAGAAGGCAGCGTTGTGAGAACCATTGTTCTACTGTGTTAAAGGCTTTTTGTATAAGAGACTGAAGTTCAGCATGAGAGGTAGCTGTGCAGATAATAGTGGAGTCATCTGCATATTGAATACAGTTAGAAAAAGGGATGGCAGATTGAAGGTCATTGATAAAGATGGAAAAAAGAAGTGGACCTAGGATAGAGCCTTGTGGTACACCTAGGGAGATAGGAAGGTGTTCAGATAATGAGTTTTTCAAGAGTACTGTTTGTTGTCGGTTTTCAAGGTAAGATTTAAACCATGTTATGCTGTTAGGATCAAGTGAAAGAGAATTAAGAATGTGCAAGAGTATTTGGCAATTCACCATGTCAAAGGCTTTAGATAAGTCAATGAATAGTGCAGAAGAAAGACTGTGTATGTTACGGTTAGTGTTGATGGTGTTTGTGAATGAGAGCAGTGCAGTGGTGGTACTGTGGGAAGGTCTGAAGCCGTATTGACAGTTAGCTAGTAGGTTGTTTTGGAGAAGATGGTTTAGGAGTTGTTTATGAATACAATTTTCCAAGATTTTGGCAATAGGGGATAATAAAGCAATGGGGCGATAGTTAGAGAATTCATTAGAGTTCCCCCTTTGTGTAGTGGGATGATGTGGGATATTTTCCAGATATCAGGGACAGTTCTTTCTTTGATGGATCTATTTATCAATATAGAAATGGGATAAACAATAGCTTTAGCTCCTATTTGTAGGGACTCAGCAGGGAGTTTGTCTTCGGAGGGGGTAGAAGGTTTAAGTTTTTGTAGTAATGATAAAATATATGACATAGAGATCGGAAGAAAGTGAAATGAGGGGGAGGGTGTATTTACATAAAAAGGATGTAGTTTTGAGGTGTCAGGAGATAGGTGATTTGCAAGATTTTGTATAGAATTTGTAAAGAAGGAGTTAAAGGCATTAGCTATTTGTGTAGGGTTGTCAGGGTGAGAGTCCTGTGGGTTGGGTGTGATTGATTGGCCTGGGGATAGAAGATTATTGATTGAGGACCAGAATTGTTTAGGTTCCTTATTGGATATTTGTTGTAGATGAAGGTAGTAGTTCTTTTTGTCTAATAGTATGGCTTTTTTTGTGTTGTTCCTGCATTCTCTGAAGGTTTGATGGTCAGCTTGGTTCTTGGAAGTATGCCATTTAGCCCAGTATTTGTTTCTGGTAGAGATTTGTTGTCTAGTATTATTGCTTAGCCAGGGGGCATGTTTGGTTCTGATTCTAATATTGCGTATTGGTGCGTGCAGATCTAAAATAGATAGGAATGTGGAGTTAAAGTATTGTACTGCATCATTAAGAGGTAGTGACTTTAGAGGAGTCCAGTTACATTGGTGTAGTTGTGTTAAAAAGAGTTCTGAGTAAAATTTTTTTTGGAACGTAATGTTCGGAAAGTGGTAGGAAAAGTAATGATGTTTTTTTTTCTAATAATATAGGTTAATAGGTGATCGCTTAGATCATCTGGTAGGGTGCCAGAGGTGTAGGTTTGTTGGGGAGTATTAGTAAATATCCAGTCCAAAGTGGTGTCTTTATTATTGTTTTTATTAATTCTGGTAGGGCCTGAAATAAGTTGAGAGAAGCCATGCAGGTTAATATGGGCGGTAGGGTTTGAGTAGTTACAAGGATTCCAATCAATATTTAGGTCACCTAGTATTATTGTTCCTTGTGGAACATTAGTAGCAAGCCAGCTAAGAATGCCCTCAAGAGTGTTAATGTTGTTTCCTGGGGGGAGATATATACAAATAATATAGATAGCTTTACTTTTGTTTAGTTGGAATTTAGAGGATATTAGTTCTGCATTATTGTTTATGGGGAGGTTCAGGTTTATGGTGCTGATTTGTAGATGAGTTTTGTAAAGAATAGCAACACCTCCTCCCTTTTTTGATGAGCGGTCGAGTCTAATTATATTATATCCTGGTGGGGTAATTTCACAGTCTTTGATAGTGGGTTTTAGCCATGTTTCTGATAAGCATAGGATATCGAATTGGTTGACATCAAGGAGTGCATGTAGTTGTGCAATTTTGTTACAAATACTATGTATATTCAGATGAGCTATGGTGAGAGAGTTAGTAGGTTTGGTTGTTGGTATAGGTCTAGTCTTGTCATTGGTTTTGGTTCCTATGGCCTGGGTGTGCTGTGGGCCATTATCCCTGAATTATGAAAAAATCAGCTTTTAACCACCTTTCCAAATGTAAACAACCATAGGTATTTTTCCTTGATGTGCATATGGATGTTGATAGTTTTATATAGGTTTTGCTATGAAGCTTTTCTTTATTCATAGTTATATAACAATATTTCCACCTGGTACTAAGTCACCTGTTAAAAATGACTGCTCTTACAACAAATACCTCTCAAGTTTGGTGCATGTCATTGGTGCATCCTCCTTACCCTTTCAGTGTTTACCCTGAGCGTGTGTCTGATAAACTCTTATCTAATAAAAAGCTATATGTATTTCCTATAAATACTTTAATTGCAAGATTGACTGATGATGTTATCATTTACCATCTTAGCAATGGAAACAATTAAGGATAATTAATAATTGTAGTTTTGTAATACACTACTTGTAGTGCATGCATCGTGATGATTATACTCCGATATCTGGAAAAAGACAACTCAGTTAAGCGCCACTATAGTGCGAGACCCGAATTCAACAAATGTTCAGCACCCACTGCCTAACTTGTTAAGGCCAGTTTTCAACTTAGGCAGCCAAATCTGCCAGTACTGCCCAGCAAATGACAGTGGCAGAATAGAAAACAGATTTGTTTGTGCTTGCTGTCCGTTCCAATAACGTGTCCCGCACTTCCTCTCATAAACTTAGAAAGTAGAAGAATAGCATTTTCTGAGGGATACAAAGTAAGAAACTAAAATAAATGTCCTTATTAAGTGACTTCAGTTCTCAATGATTTGTCAGAAAACCAAATATTTTATGAGGAACAGACCAAACATATGTATTAGGCAAAACTCTGAACATTCTGAGAAAATCTGAGTGGCATGTCTTCTTGTTAGCATTCACTAAGTACTTTATGGCTTTGAAAGCCAGTAAAACACTTAGCATTTTTTTCTGTAACTAGAAGTACAAGGAGCATAAAAAGCTGCATGCACTGCAACGAATTATGGTCAGGCCTCCATGGGCTGATCATAACTGTCTGTATCGAATGCTAGTGAGTCAGCTAGATTACCTATTTTTATTATAGCATTAAGCTGTCATGAGATGAAATATGAAACACCAACTATAAAGCTTTCAATATCTAGGTATTTACCACTCATTACCTTTTTATAATTTCCTTATTATTAATAATTTCCAGGTTTAGAAGAAAATTACTAACAGCAATGACTGCTTACTGACATTAAGCTGATTTGCAATAGTAACAGTAATTTGGAAAAATGGTACACTGAAATCATTAATGATATTTTAGATATTTTTTTGTGGATAAGGGTAGGTGAGTAGCATGTAGTGCAAAGTCTTCTATGGGCAATCAGTTATAAAAAAATAATATTTTCAATAACTGTTTCAAACTGTCAACAGTATTTTCATTCCATACTGAATATGAATCCAGTTAATATAAATATAAATATTTTTAAAATCCGTGTGTGTGTGTGTGTGTGTGTGTGTGTGTGTGTGTGTGTGTGTGTGTGTGTGTGTGGAGAGTGGTGGTCTTAGTTTTAGGAAGGATAACAAATAGGAAGACTAAAGATCTGTAGTCATTAGCATAAAACTCATGTACAAAATGTTTCTTCAAGAGCAATAGTAAAGAAGATCTGCATATATAAACATTGTATAGAGTCAGACTAGAGACAAAAATGAAGTAATGTATGCATTCAAGTGCTTTAGCCAAGATATAATGGAATGTTATTAATGCTCAGTTTGTTTACATGCGATTCTTGTTGGCAATTTAAATTAGCAGTCAGAGGATGGAATCCATAGTCTTTCTGCTTGTCAGTAGAGTGATCCTAGACATGATTTGCTGTGATATGGGTGTAGCATCCACCAATGTAAATGAGCAGATAAATCTACATATCTAATCTGCCCACAGTCTGATTATTCTTTTAGTTGGTTTTGCAGAAGTTTTAACTAGTCTCTTCTATTCTGGGTAATATTTGCTGATCTACCTATATCTGTTTTTGTGAAGTGCATTTTTCATTCTGTTTTCAAACAGAAAACTGCTATGTAAATGCATAGAGAAGTTCAATTTTTATTTAAAACTGTGATGAACAGGCTCATGCTCTCGCTGAATGCCACCAATTAATATGTGAGAGACCGAATGCCACCAATTAATATGTGAGACACCGAATGCCACCAATTAATATGTGAGATACAGGAACAATAGGTTTTAAATCCCACACTGCTGGCATCTGTATTTGTGCAAAGTGACTTGTGATATGAGGTTTGAACCCCCCCCCCATTGACTGGCTCTCTTTAAAATACAAGGGGCAGTTGGCCTGAGGGATATACAGTAAATATGCAGTGCTCTCTTTGTAAAAGTCAGCATCTGTTAACTCCAAGAAAACATACAAATCAGAATTATGATTACTGGCTTCCCATGATTACATCTGCTAGAGACTGAGCTGAATGCTTTTCAGAGCTACCTTAGCAACAGTAACTCACCCACACACCCACACACATAGAAATGTTTCCGAATGAGGGGAAATGGTGATTCTCCAACATTAAGTCCCTCCTTCCCAAGCTTTAAAAAATACTACCACTATGTAAATGTACCATTTTACATATTTTTTATATCTTACACTTTTGCAAAAAAAATTGCAATGCAAATTTTTTTCACCTTTATATTGATTCAGTGCAGCTTTAGTACCACTTTATGGGCTAGATTCCCAAAGAAATATATAATTTGTGGAGGAAACACTGCCATAGCTGTATATGATACATTGAGTATGTAAGTCAACAGAATGAATTCACTGGCATGCATACAAGTAAGAAACCACATATAATAACTGTAACACATTCCAGGATGCACATAATTCTATAATGTGATGCAGCCTTCTAATGCCCATTTAAAGCACAAGTAAAACTTGGTGGAATACATCAACAGACAGATGCTGGAATATGGCAGACAGAATACCAACTGATATAAATATAGGTTCTCTAACATTCTGGGAATTGTTCTTCTTACTTTGGACAAAATTATTTTCTTTTTATTATAACGCTTTTTGATATTATGGTTCCACTATGTGGGTTTGTTTCTGTGGTTGTAAAAAATATATTGAATTCCGGACTGCCAATACATTCTTGCATAGCACAACAATGCTGAGTTTTCCCACTGAAGTATTCTTGAAGGTCAGGGCACTCCTGGTCAGGGAGTCCGTGCAGCCAAAAGGCACCCAATATGGTGTCGAGTCAGGCTTTAGTTCAGGTACCCGTTACGATGTTGAGTCAAGCTTCAGTCATGCCAGCTCTCTGATCAAGAGATAAGAGATAAGAGATAATAGATAGGTAGACTGGACAGAGTACTGGTACAGACTGTGTGAGATGTGTGAGCCCCACATATCCCCACACAGTCTGCTTAACACACTAGCTTTTAGGACTTTCCTGCATCATATTAGTAGCACTGATCGGGTGGCCTAGACAGTGGCACTTTGTGTCCTAGACATGTCCTGCATGCATTTGCTTTCACTTACATACCAATTAAAACCCCTTCCTTTGCAGATGCTAAACAGTACTGCAAATACAAGGTTTGAGCATCTCTCAGTTGTCAGGTAATGCTGTCAGTGGAAGGTCTCATCCTACAACTTATTGCTGCATATCCTAGCAGTGTACATGGTGCCTCCTTTTGGAGTCACAGTCACCTTAGGTGAGGTTTCCAAGATGGTAATATCACTGAAGAGCATCTAGGATGTATGCATACATAATAAATTATGCAATGACAGATGTTTTACCTGCAAGATATACACAGATTCCTAACTGTATTTCTCTCCACAGATGACAGTTGTTATCTTCTGGCACCATTGCTCATGACACCAGCCAGAAATCCCACCATGGAGGCAGACGAAGCTCATAATGGAAAACACAAGACCAAGAATGTTAAGCGAACCACAAGAACAGCTCCACCTCTAACATCGAACCTCAAAAACCCTATAGTATCAGTCAAATAATCCAAGAAGGCTTTTTATATGGAAAGGGGACCCGACTGAAATAAATGCCTTCCCCATGGAAGAGAAGGGGAAAATTTTGTGACTAGGAAATGTGGTAGAAGCAATTTTTGTCCATACATTCTTGAGAAGGAACAAGTAACTTTAAGGAATGTGACACAGACAACAGTTTTATTCAAAAGGGGAGATTGTAATTCAATGGGTCTGGTATATTTAGCCCTGTGTAACCATTGTTATTCATTTTATGTGTGGAAAACTGAGAGGAAGCTTTCTAAAAGGATTTATAAACACCTCTATGATGTAAGGAAGACTGATCATAATAATGCATTATACAGACATTCTATTGAATATGAGGTGTTCAAGAAATTTGTTTTCAGTATTCTGGAAATTGTTTTGCACAATGTTTGAGGTGGAGCATGGGAAAATTGTTTGGAATACAGGGAGCTTGCCTGGCAACTGAGGCTGGATGCGGCATCTAACCCAGGTATCAATGATTACATTTCAATTAACTCTGTACTTAAAATGAGAGCAGCAAAGTTGTAACTTAGACTTGGCAAAAAATCTTGAATATATCAGACACTTGATCCATTTTGAAACCACTCAAGGCTGAATTTATGCTGGCACTCATCATGTGTCCAAGATGCAGGATACATTGAGGCCAAGTCTGCACTGACAAACTGGTAGATCCACTATTACAGAGGTAAGTAACCTCTACATCTTCTTCAGGATCTTTGATGCATGTCTCTGGATACTGCACTGTCGTCTCTCACCCATGACTCTTGTGCTGTATCCTTCATGCATGTTTGACATTATCATGATATGTAGGGTGTTAACATGGAGGATAATGCATGATGTGATACAACATTCTGTACTGATGCACTCTTAACAGCATCAGTACTTGGCTACCCAGGTGCTGCTGCTATGTGGCAGAACATGTGCTATGTGCTGGATGAACATGTCGATAGCAAACTGTAACCTATGAGACATGTGACAACATCCAAACAATGGTGCAGAGAGTGCATGCCATACAGTACATTTGCACACATTGTGCTGTCATAAACTGTTGCATACTGGGAGTTAAGCCCAGCACTTAAGTATTCTTTGGTGGTGAAAGCCAGGGAACCTTTTTGGCTAGGCTTAAATAGACCCCAGGACCGATAGCCTAGTACCTACCTATGAACCTATGCAAGGGGGAGCACCAGCCTCAATATCACCACCTGGTAAAGAACGCAATACAGTGCTGGTCACCAAGGTGGGCCAGAAACTCTTTAGTACCCATGAGAGGTGATGGATGTGGAACTTCAGCTATGGTTAACCACTGCTGTGCAATTTGTCTTGCCCATTGTCTATCATGACCCAACATGTCTGTTACCCACCACTGACATGTCTACAGGGTATGCTTATGATCCCCCCAACAGCATTCATGCACACTGGACAAGATCATCCCTGATATAGTTCCTTTAGGGTTTGTCAACCCCTCGTGCTGTAGGGACATGAAAAGTTGGTGTAGGGCCTCAATAAATATTTCATATTTAATATTTAGTATAGCTGTCATACCTCTGTTAGACCAAAGCAATATGCAGATGCTCGTGGAACCCTCTTGCACGGCAACAAAGACAAATTCCACAAAACAAAGCCAGCAAGATGAGAAGGTGGAATGAATATTTTATTCAACCCAGAGTACAAATCCAATGGGTTATAAAAATGAAGTAAATCCAAACCGGTTTCGGCTCAGCAGAGCCTTCTTCAGTGGATACAAGTAGAAATAAGAACAATGCATTTAAAGGACAACTCATTATATATATATATATATGCACACCTGATACTTGACTGTATAGCCAATCACAGTAATGACACAATAATCAATTAATCATAACATTAAAATTGGTCATTAAGACCTGGTGGAAACAAGGCTCCCAGTTTGACTATCCATTTTCTTTCTTTGAAGTTAAGTAACTTGTGCCAACCATCTTTATCTTTACAAATCCCATTAATGTGATCAATGATGACAAATTTAAAATTAGCGGTAGTATGCTTTAAAGTATGTTTAAATAGCGCATTATTGGGACGTTTGTTTTTAATAGCACTCAGATGTTCACAAATTCTCAAGCAAAAAGCTCGAGAAGTTTGTCCCACATAAAATGCTGAACACGTACAGGTCACCAAATAGATGACCCACTTAGTACTACAGTTGGCCCACATCTTTATTTCAAAAACCTCAGAAGTGTTTTTGCTTGTGAATTCATGGGTATTGGAAACCCGCATACAATATGCACAGTGGCCACAAGCAAAACATCCCACTATGGGACCTCCTGTCAGGGAAATTTGATGGCAAACTACAGGACTTAAAACAGACTTTTTGTAATGGCTAAGTCTAGAACCTATAGTGCATCCCTTTCTGAAGGAGAAAAAACATCTATCCCTAAGAAAGGGATGCAATCTATCTTCAGCCAACAGGACATTCCAATGTCTCTGAATAATATTCATGAAACCTTGAGTATTACGTCCATAGGTAGTAACAAGGCGTAAAGGCTGTGTGTCCACATTATTATTATGATGTTTATAATGTAATAGGTCTTGCCTATTAAAATTAGCAGCCCATTGTTTTGCCTGGTTAATAATCCCTGGATGATAGCCCCTCTCTAAAATCTGCAGGCCAAATCGTCACGTGTTTTAATGTAAGATGCTTGGTTAGAACAGATCCTCTTGGCTCTTAAAAAGTGTGATTTGGGTATGTTTTGGATGATATGTTGTGGGTGGAGGCTGGAAGCATGTAATAGGGAGTTGTATTCAGGAAATTTTCTAAAAATAGTAGTGGACAATGTATTATCTGAGTTCCTTGTGATTTCCACATCTAGAAAAAACATTTTTGATCTGTGGAAAGACATTTTAAATTCAATGCCCCATACATTGTTGTTAAGATAGTTAAGAAATTCCCTGAGATACTCCTCATCAGCCCTCCACACCAACCAACAATCATCCAAATAACGGCGCCAGATGTCCATTTCACACATATAAATGTTGTGATTTGGATCATATATGATGATCTCCTCAATATATGCCATGAAGAGATCAGCATAAATGGGTGCAAAAGATGCGCCCATTGCTGTTCCTTTCTTTTGCCAAAAACACTGATTTTGAAAGTAAAAAACATTACTAGTGAGCACATATTCTGTAAGACATATCAAAAAGGTGTTAAATCCTGGTTTATAGAGCCCGGATCTGTTCAACCAATAATTCAAAGCCTGCAGACTTGCCCAATGTGGTATGTTGGTGTATAGAGAGGTGATATCTAAAGTACATAATAACCAACTGGATTCAAGTTGTGTATCATTGATTATGTCCAAAAATTGAGTAGTGTCTTGAATTCTAGATCTGATATGTGAAAGCAAAGGTTTAAGATGATAATTCAAATACTCTGAAAGAGGTTCAGTAATAGACCCATGTCCAGAAACAATGGGTCTACCCGGTGGGTTAGTGGCATGTTTATGTATCTTAGGCAAGAGGTAGAGATATTGTTTTTTGGGGGATGTAACCATAAGTTGTTCCTTGGTATATGTTGTAATAATCCCCTCCTCCACTGCTTGTGTCAGAAAACATCCAATTTTATGATGAAATTGTGGAGATGGATCCAGGGGCATATGCATGTAATAATCTTCATCTCCCAATTGTCTCATAGCCTCCTGATTATAAGCTGCCTCATCTAAAACCACCACGGCTCCCCCTTTGTCAGCTGGAATCACAACCAGATTCTTGTTGTTAACAAGTTCTTCCAGACTGGATACCTCATCCTTAGACAAATTATTATACAATGTAGAAAAATCCTTAAGATGACAGTGCAAGTCATTTAACACATTTTTCATAAAGACACCCACCAAATGAACCATGGGTGGATTAAAACTGGATTTTTTAAACTTAAATTTACCAGCAGAATCATCAGTATTATTAGCAAAAAACACCTTAAGATTTAACATCCGACAAAAATTGGCCACATCCTGGGCAAGGGCATATTCAGAAACAAAAAATCCGGGAACAAAATTAAGTCCTTTATTTAATAATTTAATCTGTGTGCTGGTAAGCTCAACCGAAGAGATATTGTGTACATTGCATGGACTATTTAATGTTCTATCATCATCTTGAAAAGATTTTCGAGACCCTGTTTGGGTCTGTCTTTTTTTGTGTTTGCACCCCCCCCGTCTAGGTCTATGTCCAAAGGGGGTGGACAATTAGTCTTTTTGGCATTGGGTAACCTATCACTTGGGTTAGCTTCAGAATCACCTTCAGTATTAGAGGAGGTATCATCCCCAGAAGTACCACTAGAAGAGTTAGCACTCTTCTTTAAGATGGATTTTGGTCTCTTTCTTTTGGGAGTGGAAAATCTCTTATTGTTAAAACTATCCATGGGTAGTCTGAATGACACATTTTTAGAAGTGTCAAACGGTTTCCCTTTTTCATAGTCACCTACATCCCTGAAGAATTTCTTGAGTTTCCTCTCTTTTAAGTTAGATTCTAATTTAGATAGATCCGTGGTTAGTTTTTTAACTTGTGATGGAAAAGAATCACAATTTTCAAAATTGCTAGCCTCAATACAAATTGTTTCTAGTTCCTTTATCCCCATATGAACCTTACGTTCATAAAAATCAGCCAGGGCATCAACAAATTTGGATGAAGCTAATTGTTGGACCTGACCCCAATCGTCCAACAATTTCTCATCAATGTTGGATACCAGGGGTTGTACTCTCACCCTTAGTCCACGTGGAGTTATCTTTTTTTGTTGATATGCCCTAAAAAGACGTAAATGCCAAACATTAGTGCGAACCATCCTCATATTTTTATTTAGTAAGTTGAAAAACATATCACATTCTACGTTCACATCCGAAACATTCATATTATTAATCTGTCCAGAAGAACTAGCCCCTAGACCAAATACAGATAAATCATCAAGATCTGATGAGATCCCCTTAATAAGAGGTGATAATGCCATATTTTTACCAATAACACCAAATCCCAAAATATACAAAAATCTATATTGTACTAGTATACCAAGCAAAACATAGAACAGCAATCTGCATGCAGCAGTTATAAAAGATTAACTATCACTAAACCAATATATTGGTTGAAAATAAACCATATGCAGAAAGGTATGCAATATAGAAGATCAATACCAAAAATATAGAAAAAATATATAAAGAGAACAATGCTGAAAATGGACAATATGCAATAAACAGTTCAGGTATAAAATATACCTATATACTGTGCATATGTCTTCAGCAATAAAGTGTTACTCGGGTATAACAAATACAATAAGCAGTCCTGCTGTTTTTCAAAAAAATCAACATTTAAACTGCGTATTTGTACCCATCCTGATGTAAAATAATATTAATCTGGTATAAAAACCACATAATAAATCACAAAACATAAAAGTGGCAAAAACCAAAAAGTATGTTGTCACTAAAAAGATCTATCTATAGATACCGACTCTGCAAAATAACACCCATAAATCATATAACTGTCCACACAAAGATGCTGTTAAAGTAAATGTGTATAGATAACCATACATATATATATAATGGGAAATGGTGTCATTAAAAAATCCAGCAAAAAAAAGGCTTATGAATAAACAATGGAGCTCAGGATGTGCACAGTAGAAACAATTCTACAATAACTCTTATAATATATGGGACAGATTCAAGTCCTGCAAAACAAGTTGATGTACAAAAATATAGATATAAGACTCCCAAAAATAGGAGTAAAGGTCAAAAAAATCAGCACATAATCCCTAAATATGACCCTATTTATCTAAAAAATAAACAGGTTTAGTGTCCAGATGCCAAAATAAATCAGAAGCATATATAATATATACCTGAATAATACCCAATGTATAACTATATCAGGTGCATAACACAAGAAATATATAGGAACAATAATATCAGTCCACAAGTTGTAGAAGTCTGACACAACAGTTGATAATAACAAAAAATATCTAACCAGTGTCCAAAAAAAGTCCCACAGGTGAAATTCCAAATGTAGTGGTCTATATATGTCCAGCGACCATAAATAAGTCCAACGACCACAGATGGAATTGTAAATACGCCGATGTTCAAAGATTCTTCCACAGATGAGTGCGAACCAAAAGGATGTCCACTCAATGCTGGAAAATACAAAAAAACATAACACCGACAGGCGTAGATGAAAAAAACGCCAGTTCCTTAGCCGCACGAAAACCAAAAACCGCCAAAAGCTTAACCGTTAAGTAAGAAACCGGAAATAAGGCCAGTACGTTGGCGTGAACAGAAGCCAATCAACCGGAAGCCACCGGGAGCTAGTAACCACTCATACATAGACCAAAATCCATAAGTTTGTGTTCCAAACACAAACCGAGTGCCAAAAAATGCTTGTATTTTAAAAAATAAACGATGTGATGTATAATCACAAACCTACAGTCAATAATAAAGAAAAGAACAACCACCGACTCACAATGGTACACAGCATCTGGAAAAATGTCAGTCCAAAGCAATATGCAGATGCTCGTGGAACCCTCTTGCACGGCAACAAAGACAAATTCCACAAAGCAAAGCCAGCAAGATGAGAAGGTGGAATGAATATTTTATTCAACCCAGAGTACAAATCCAATGGGTTATAAAAATGAAGTAAATCCAAACCGGTTTCGGCTCAGCAGAGCCTTCTTCAGTGGATACAAGTAGAAATAAGAACAATGCATTTAAAGAACAACTCATTATATATATATATATGCACACCTGATACTTGACTGCATAGCCAATCACAGTAATGACACAATAATCAATTAATCATAACATTAAAATTGGTCATTAAGACCTGGTGGAAACAAGGCTCCCAGTTTGACTATCCATTTTCTTTCTTTGAAGTTAAGTAACTCGTGCCAACCATCTTTATCTTTACAAATCCCATTAATGTGGTCAATGATGACCCATGAATTCACAAGCAAAAACACTTCTGAGGTTTTTGAAATAAAGATGTGGGCCAACTGTAGTACTAAGTGGGTCATCTATTTGGTGACCTGTATGTGTTCAGCATTCTATGTGGGACAAACTTCTCGAGCTTTTCGCTTGAGAATTTGTGAACATCTTAGTGCCATTAAAAACAAACGTCCCAATAATGCGTTATTTAAACATACTTTAAAGCATACTACCGCTACTTTTAAATTTGTCATCATTGATCACATTAATGGGATTTGTAAAGATAAAGATGGTTGGCACGAGTTACTTAACTTCAAAGAAAGAAAATGGATAGTCAAACTGGGAGCCTTGTTTCCACCAGGTCTTAATGACCAATTTTAATGTTATGATTAATTGATTATTGTGTCATTACTGTGATTGGCTATGCAGTCAAGTATCAGGTGTGTATATATATATATATAGTGAGTTGTCCTTTAAATGCATTGTTCTTATTTCTACTTGTATCCACTGAAGAAGGCTCTGCTGAGCCGAAACCAGTTTGGATTTACTTCATTTTTATAACCCATTGGATTTGTACTCTGGGTTGAATAAAATATTCATTCCACCTTCTCATCTTGCTGGCTTTGTTTTGTGGAATACCTCTGTTAGAGACTTGGCATCTGAAACAAGCACAGGAATGTAAGATGTGATAATTCTGCACACTGTTTGTAAATATATATATATATATATATATATATATATATATATATATATATATATATATATTGGTATAGATGTGCAGCATATATGGATGCTATGAGAAATGTAATTGTACATTTGCATTCACAGGAGTACACACTCAGACACTTATGGATGTAATATAAGCACCATAGTATGATAGTAGCCATTATACTAATATACACATTTAAACATAGAACAAACTGTGATATAATGTAATGATAGAAATGACAATCCTTTCCCACACTGGAGGTAATCTGTTAAAACCTACAAAAACAAAGGCACTAAATATCTTATTAACATATACTCACTATAGAATTATATACAGTAACACCAAATTGTGGCTGCAAGAATACACTTTCAAGCACTTGCAGACACAAAACAAGCATAGAAACAGGACAGAAGCTATGACAGTAATGAATACAGTTCTCATACGATTTACCTGGAGGCCTGTCCTCCACTCCAGTGTCTCTGCTAAACGTTGATAAAACAAAAGTATTAAGCAACCCATTAATGGTATTGTCTTGTAATTTTTTCATCTGGGATGAATCTGAAAACAGTACATACGGTAAGGGTTCTACCTCAGTTAACAATGCATAAGTACATTAATTAATTAATTACTCATGACAAACTTATATACAATAATAATACAAAAGTCTATCTTTAAAAATACACAGGAATGGGTCTCACAAGAAAGAATTTACAGTTGTATTTAGATATGGTACTGATACATGTAGCTCCATATGAATTGCAGAAGAAATAAATTCAGAACACATTCCAGGTACTGGGAAGAGCACTTTTGGCTAACATCAAAGACTGAAGCGATACTAATTTCATGAAATGTAATCATCTTTGACTTAGGAATGGGGTCTATTCCCATCATGGTATTAGAAACCCAAAAAGACTTAGAGAAATTAAACCAGCAGATGCTTGTGGATGCAAAGACGCAGCCTTCTTTTGCTGGAGGTAATCTACTGCGAGAGATAAAAATTAGGGTATTAATTAGCAAGTTTTCACAGATTCAATTACTATAGATAGATAGATAGATAGATAGATAGACAGATAGATAGAGACCGATATAGATAAAGATACAGATATAGATGCTTTACTACTGTATTTATAAAACTGCATTGATCGAACAATCACAATGTTGACCCAAAATGCAGAATATGTATCATCAAAAAAGCGGCCACATCGAAACTGAATGCATTGACATCCATAGTTTGATGTATTTGACATAGCAGGAGGTGACGTTAGTCACTCATGCTATGCAGCCTAGCCTACCGTTACACTCTACAGTGAATGGTACTTTTACTTAACTATTTTGCAGGGGGGCAAGTCTCCCTGCACCCCCTATACCCCCTTCAAATTATATATATATATATATATATATATATATATATATATATATATATATATATATATATATATATATACCAACTCTGATATTGCACTACAGTGAGGAAATGGGTTAATTCCCTGTTCCTCACTGAACTGCGATTTCCACTCACAAGTCCAAACTCAGATAATCGAACTGCACTACCTATTCGCTATTGTGTATTCAATGTTATCTGGTTCGGCTTTTTGTCTCCTGGAAAACTATCTTTCGACAAACCCATTCCCGACCACCTGGTGTTCACAAATACAATATTAAACCATGTAGATAGATACATATGCTAGCTATACATATGTACACCTGAAAGTTTATACTAGTAGCCATAGACAGATGAAAAACAGGCTAAGTAGAATAAATCTACTAATGATATCAATGCACACATACCAGGGTATCACAACCTGGCCACTTCTTTACCAAAATCAAAACAGCAATGTGTAATGGATGCATTGAATTAAGCCTTAACTTGCTGCAAGTAGTTTAGAATACTGGTGTTCACAAAGGCTAGGCTACTATGAAATGAGCACACTGTAGCCATTAAGAAAGCAGCAGTGTACTGCAAATCATTGAAGCCTGAAATATGAGTGTGAATATTATGAGTAGTAAAAGTGCAGCAGATATGAAATAGTACATTAACTTCCTAGGAATCCATATATGGGATAAGAGAAATTCAAATGTGAGACCTGAAACTATAGGCTTTTATTTGCTCTGGCTTACATTTCTGTTACAGTCCAAGTGAGAGTTTGTATAGAAATGGCCGTTCAGAGATGACTTGCTGGTTGAGAGCATGCAACTAGTCAGAGAAGGTGATATTTGTGATCCTCAAGCTGTAGATTGCACACAAGGATTGTTTGAGGACCTACACCATGCCTTGCCAATGCTCAAGGTTCAGAAGAAGATAATGGCCCAGCTGTGGAGAAGAACAGGCAACTGTTGGATGGGCGTCAAAGTAGCATGAGGACCTGCACTGACAGGGGCTAAAGCAGCTGCTTGCATGGCTGCTACAAGTTCATGAATGTCCACCAGAGGACTACAGATAATTGTCCATCTTAACATCTTTCTGAACATTATAATTGTAATTATACCACGACCCCCCCCCCCCATTAATATTCTAAAACGTGCATGCTGATTGGTCAGCGTGCACGTTGTAAATCGACTTATACTAATGGAAAAAGGTCTGGTCACCCGGACTTTTTCCATTAGTATAAGTCTTTTTTAAAACACTGTCTCGCTATGTTAAAGGAGTTTAACATAGCGAGACAGGTTTAAAAAAAGCAACGGAGATCTCCGTTGCTTATTTTAAAGCTGTCTCGCTAAGTTAAACCCATTTAACATAGTGAAACAGTTTGTAAAAAGCAACAGAGATCTTGCTTTCTCCGTTGCTTTTTTCAAAACTGTCTCGCTATGTTAACCCATTTAACATAACAAAACAGTAAAAAGCAATGGAGATCTTGCTTCCTCCATTGCTTCTGCCCACAGCTCTGATGTACTGCATAGGCATACGCATGCGAAGTACATCAGAACTGCCGCAGAATACCAGACAGCTGCGGAAGGGCAGCAAGGAGGCATTATACAATGCCATTATTTAAGAAAAGTAATTATTTTTTTCTTAAATAATGTCATTGTATAATAGCAATAACCCACTTCTGGGTGTGGGTAATGCTGGATTTACCCACGGTTGGCTTGTTTGGCCACTCGGGCGCCCGTGACCAAACCACGCCAACCGTGTAAATCAGCATTACACAGGTGGGTTATTGCTATAATAGCTTATGACATTCCTATAAAAATGAGAAGAAACATTTCTCAGCCCATAAGTTCATCCTTCTGTTTTGTATATATCTGCTTTCCCGTCACAAATGTTTGTCTTTATTATTCATTGTTAGTCTTTCTACCAAAAAATTATTTGGGAGTTATTGGTTTCTGGGCTGCTGTGCCCATTAGTTAATGTGCTAGGTATGAGTTTAATCTTTTTACCCCAAGAGTGAGGATGGTATGTTACCATCACCAAGTAGCATAACAGTTGTGTTACTAATATAACCTGTTGGTATATATGTGTAGTCGCAGTTATACCCATCAAGATGTGTTGCCATTTAATCAATTATCCATCTTATCAGCCAAACATTACATTTTAGGCAACTGACTGTTAAAAAGTCAAAACAGATCTGCTCAACATAAATGAAAAAAAACATCTCTAAGCTCTCCAAACTACTCCCTACCTTCATGAAAATGTCAGCTTCCTTTCTAGCAGCATCTCTTACACTTACACTCAGCCTCTCCTTAACCACTTCTATTTTCCCCACAGCCTTTATGAACTCACACATCATTCCACTCCCCTACCCAAAAAAAGCAAACCCTAATTAATACATAGATTACATATCTATAGCAAATCTGTGTCCTATAACAAAAATATTTTAAAACCTTATATACAAACAACTCTGGGATCACATAAACAAATATGGACTTCTTTGTGATAAACAACATAGTCTGAGAAATTATTTCAGTACAATCACAGCATTATACATATCCACTGATACTATTTATAACAATATGAATAATTTAAAACTAACAGGGGGTGTTGTTCATTGATATGACAAGAGCATTTGAAGCAGTATTCTTAACCTGATCCTCTACAGCAAATTCAGTTTTGGGCTAAATACAATAAGATGATTTCAAAGTTACCTCCAAAACACAACATTCCAAGTACACCTAGGAATTTTTTCTGGTGAAAAAATATTGACATAGGAGTTCCACAAGGATCTATTCTTGGTCCATTGTTATTTTCCCTATTCATCAGTGATATATCCTGCAATTCCTTAAACCTCCTGTGGTGGATATCCATGGGATATAAGCAAGTAACCCCTATGGTCATACCAATGTTTCAGCTTACATGGGTTCTGAGTGCCGTTAACTTTTTTACTTCTTACTTTTTAAGTGTTTATGGGTACAATCGGGCCACATAGCAATCCACTAATGCTGTACTGGCAAGGTCAGAAAAACATCAACGCATGGCTTGACTACAGCAAGTGGGGTTTGGCAAGAGACAACAATTATTTACAAACAAACTAAAGGAGCTGCTGCTTAAGGACAACAAATGCTCTTGCTTCCATGACAGTTGCAACTCAAGTTATAGTCACATCTTCTTGTAAAAATACAGTTTTAGCAAATGACCCCTGGCTGAGTGTCTACCTTAATTGTACATACAGTAAATAATATAACTTGTATTTACAACTGTAAATAACATACAAAGGTACTGTCTCTACTTTGCTGCTGTATTATGTACAACTTTGTGTATTCTTTAGTCTGTGTATAACTTTCTGTTTGCCTCTTGCACCATGGCACCCAGGTCATAGCTGAAAAGGGTATGCCGACCAGACCACTTACACAGTTATTAAACTTAAATAAACAAATAAGCTAACAAACAAATGAATAAATAAATAAATAATAAATAAATAAATGTTTAATAAGTATTACTTTCAACAATAGCAGCTTGTATTTGCTGTTGAGATTTGTGTACTTTACCAAGGTCTGCATTGGTTTACTACTGACACAAGCAAAACATGTGCTTTAGGTAATACATATTGATAGCAATATACGCTGCTTCCTTAATGTTACCTGTTTGAAATTGGTATATTTGCCATATTCACACAGACAAATTATCATTGCGGTGGGTAGCGCTGTTGCCTCACAGTAAGACGTTGTCCTGTTCGATTCTCAGCTAGAGCGTCTTCTGTCTGGAGACATGCGTGAATGGGCGTACCTTCGTTGAAGGTTGTGTGTCAGGGCTGGCAACTCGGCACGTAAAAATCTACTGCCAATCATTAGCGGACTAGAGTTCCGCTGTGGGGACCCCTAACCGGGAAAAGCCAAAAGACGCAACAACAACACAGACAAATTATCTGCTAGGTGATTACCTACTAAGAGGTACACAGCTTCATAGTCACAAATGCTCCTGTTATACACATAGGGCAGGATTCATGAAGGCTTGCACGGAGTGTAAGAGATGTGTAACACTCCATGCAAGCCTCGCGATCCAGGAACAGCCCTAAACTCCGTGTAAGAGACCAGCTAAAACGTCTCCTACATGGACTGGGTGTGGACATGCTAAATACCTCACTTGCAGCCGAAATGTATGCAAATGAGGTATATTAGCGATCCATGAAGCAGAAACCAGCCCATGTAAGAGACGTTTTAGCTGTAGAAATGTACTCAGTTGACAACTGAGTACGTTTCTGCAAATTTTACAACAGAGCCATGCCAGCTCCAAATAAAGGGTGCATATGTGTCAGGTAGCATGCCAATGGCCAAATATGTGGCCATTGGCAAGGTAACCCAATGCAAAAATAATAAAAATATAATTTTTTTTTTCAGCGATCGCCGATGTTTAAACCCGGCGCAGCCCCGCGCAAACGGGCTGCGCTGTATAAAACATAAAAATGAAGGTTATAAACCCACAAATGTGGGTTTTATGCAATACATGGAATGACAATGCAGGGACCAGCAGACCAAAAACAACATGGCCACCATGTAGGGGTTGCTAAGGGGGGAAGCTGAGTGTAAGACATGTAAGTAAGCATTAGTAGGCAATCTCATGTAAATGAGGGTTAGGATACTGAATCTCACAGTCACATAGCAAATGAGCACAGTCTGAGTAGTGTAAGAGATACATAAGGGGGAGGAATAGAGTAGGAGATAGGTGACATCACAGGGGGGAATGGTAGAAAGAAATGCAGTTCATTGGAGGTCAGTGTAACATGACAGATGACAGACACAGATCAGGGAAAGAGGAGTGCCACAAGATAAGTGTGGGAAAGTCAAGAAATGGAAGGTGTACACTGTTACTTACACTAACGTTTCTTGCTGGGCGTGCTTGCGCACGTGTGTGCACCATGAAGCGTGAGTAGGGCAGTGTGTGCGCGTGTAAGGCAGACTGAGCATGTGGGAGCATGTTGGTTGATGTTCAACACTGTTTGCGTGGGTGCGTGCACGTGTAGGGCAGGCTGAGCACATAGGAGGCTGTTGGCAGACTTGTAACACAGTTTGCGTGGGTGTGCGTGCGTTTTAACCCGAATAAGTAGATTCTGAACCGTGTAAGCACGTGTGCACACGTGTAAGCCACTGTGAGCGTGTTTCTGCTGGTATGCACGTTGCTTCCCCCTGAGGAAACAGAAAGGAAAAAGGAAGCAACAGAATTAGTAGGAAGCTAGCAGGGAATACTGCTGAAGCTAGCAGGTGAAAACAATTAGAAGCAGGCAATTACACAGGCAGAATAGTAGCCCAGCCCAGCACTTAAAACTCTGCAAACAGTAGTGCAGGATGTTTCTCTTAAGAGACACTGCAAGACAGGAGTAAGCTAATAGAAGTGAAAACTGAAAAAGCTTCACTCAGAGCAGAAATGTTAGGGGCTGCCATAGCTGTCATAATGAGACATAGGCGACTTGCTGAGGGTGGTGACAATGCAGATGGTGCCAGACAACCCACACTGAGGAGACGGAGAAGAGTGTACAGGCCCAGGGTCACCTACCACGGGTTAAATGAGCTGGAGATAGTAGAGCGCTATAGAGTGGACAGAGAGATCCTGCAGCAAATAGTTGAGCAGTGCAGGCCACACCTCACACACAGAACCAACAGAGGGGAACCCATCCCAGTGGAAACCAAGGTATGTGTTGGCCTAAGAATACTAGCAACAGGTACCTTCCAGAGACCAGCTGGTGATATGATGGGGATATCACAGGCGTCAGCCTCCAGGGTACTCCACCAGTTCCTGGATGCCATGTCAGCACATGTCGGTGATCATGTATATTTCCCCAATGCCCGTGAGGTATTGGCCAGCAATATGCATCTCTTCCAGCAAATAGCGGAATACCCTGAGGTAGTGGGTGCAATAGACTGCACACACATATGCATCAAAGCACCGGCCAGTGAGCGGGGTAGGGCCTACATTAACCGCAAGGGCTTCCCCTCCATCAACTGCCAGGTCATGTGTGATGCCCAGGGCATAATAATGAATGTGTGTGCTGGCTGCCCTGGGAGCTACCATGATTCCCACATCTGGCATTTGACGCAGCTGTACCAGACATTTGCCAATGGGGATCCCCCACATGGACACCTAGTGGGGGATGCAGGTTATGCACTGGAGCCGTGGCTGATGACACCCATCAGAAACGCACACACACCTGAACAGGAACGCCATAATGAGGCACATGCACAAACACGTAATGTAATAGAGCATGTATTTGGGCTGCTCAAGTCACGGTTCCGGTGTCTGGACACATCTGGTGGAGCCTTGCAGTACACACCAACTACATGTACCCAAATTGTCATGGTATGTGCTATGCTACATAATATGATCTTGCGAAAACAGCTGCAGCAGGACCAGCATAGGGCTGGGCCAAACAGCCCCCCACCATTGCCAAGGCCATCACAGGCAGAGCGTGACTCGGAAGAGGAACAACCTGAGCCTGCCCCAGTAGGCAGAAGGAGGCGTGCCCAGTATGCCCTGGCCTTGGCAAAGAGGCAACACATAGCACATACACTGGCTCAGTAGGAACCCTGGGAATGATACCCCCTCTGACTCACTCAAATAATAACATGGATGCCTAAAATGACATGACCTGCTCACAAACATGTACAGGGAAGTGTAATATGTGCATCCGATAGAGGCAGCCCTGCAGCACCACCTGAGGCACCAAAACAGTTGGAGAAATGTTCCCAGAATCCATAAACCAAAATGCCCAGGAACAATGTACCACTCCCACAAGAGGGATAAGCATACTGGATGTGATAATCAGCAACATGTGTACTGGATGGCAAGATGAGAAGTGTATCCTTCACTGGTAAGACCAGACCATAGAGTAATCACACTGGATATACACATCCCGACCCCAGTCCCTGGCCAGAATACCACAGTGAAAAACATGTGTAAAGCATAGGTTGCACCCCTCCAGACCGATGTGGAATCCACGAAAGGCCTTTGCAAGTGCAGAATATGGGACACACTGCAGAACATGTTATACAGGAATTCCATGGACACAGCCAGGAATGCTTGGAGTATGCAATCAAAAATAACAACAAGACACAATGCCATATACGCAGGCATTGGGCATGCTGGACTCCAGCCATTACCAAACCATGCAAGAGAATGAGGAAGCTACCACATGATAGAGCAAACATAAAAAGGGAAGTAATCACTGATCAGTAGTATGGCAATAACATATGTCCACACATTCAATCCACTAAGGTCAGCCACAACAAGTAGAATCTGTGAATCCAGAGGCAATGTGACACCAGTCCCAAGTACACAGACAACCACAACTCCCTCCAATAAATACAAATATATGTGATAGATGCAACCATGTATCCAAACCAGAGGCTGAGCTCCCCCAACCCAGTACTGCCAAAACTAGTCAGGAGGAGAAGGTAACCACATACACCCCAAACCCAGTCCCGCATAGACCTACCACAACTGTAAACCAAACACATAAACACACAAAAACATTCCCGGAGGCCCTAATTACAAACACACCACACCAACAGAAGCCTCCAAAGCAGATCACAAGCAACCACAACCTCCAAACATAGCACATGCAACACATAGTATACAAAGCTGGTGTGCCAAACAGTCACAGGCCAGAAGGAGAAACAACATGCCTGATACAGTTGTAATAGGTGTCTGTATAGGCAGACACACTGATGTCCCACTCACCAGACTGAACAAGGGAAAGGGTACAGTAAGCCACCTGTAGGCTGCCACAATATGCCACATAACACAAGTACGCAGGTCACCCCAAAGCAAGCAGAAATATGATGCACTCAATGTCCATGCTGGTGTGAATGACCTGAGATGTACCTCCCTGGGCTACATGAAAAGAGACATGGATGAGCTCTCTGAGTATGTACCCCAGGCCGGTATGACACTGGCTGTGTGCAGCATCCAACCCTCACCAAGAATGATGCCACAGTACAAACACAGAATGATCATGTTTAACAGGTGGCACAGTTACAGCTGTCAGTCCAAGAGGGTCTAATGTCTGTCTGCTTGAGATGTCAAGCATGACAAGCCATGCTGCTGTTCCAGGGATGGCTTGCACCTGTTACCCCTGTGCATCTGGATACTGGATAAGGCCTTTGCCACCTCCATAGAGCCGTATGTAGGCAAAGCCAAAAAGACTACCCACCACCCTAGAAAACATAAGTGGTAAGAAACATAAGGGTAATGCTGACCAATGCCAGATATGTAAACTGCAATATGCATGCCCCTGAGGCACTTCCCAGTATGGAGAACATTGATGTCTGTGCAGTGACAGAAGCCTGCTGCAAGCCTAGTGATAGCACACCAGCACTACCAGGTTATACCACATATCATGCGTTATGGCCCCAACACCTGGACCAAAACATCAAAGGAGGGGGAGTATCCATATGCAGCACAGACACCCATACGGCCAGGTAACTGACAATGCACAAAGCAGTGGAGACCACCCATGTGCACCTAAGTGTAGTCAAAACTGTTGTACAGTCTGTAGCATGCGACAGACCACACTCTCACACACAAGAACTCCACCCAGACATCCTGAAGACACTGGACAGTATCAATGTCCCACCAAATACCAGACAAGGTACACACAAATTACCACATAGGTTGCAAACCATTATGTATGCAAGGAGTAATCAGGGACCTAGGGACACAAGTCGACAGTACTCTGTCATGTGACACTCACAATGCCAATGTGGCTAGGAAGATTGTCGATACTGGACACCGTATCATGAAAGGATTCACATCTACATCAACAGAGGTCACTGTGCCGCTGTACTGTTCCCTTATCAGACCCATAATCTAGTACAATGACTCATATGGGATGTACCGTACGTGACACCTGCAGCGGTTCGGAATACCTCATAGTTACCCCACCAAGAGGATAAAGGGTGTGAAATATATGTCATATGCTGCCTGGGTGTAGACACCCCAGCTGAATGCAGTCACAGACTGCCTACACAGAGGCATTCTATGTCTGTTGTACAAGGCCATGTCCAACACAGGAGTAATGGACACGCTCCACCACAGGAAATCAAAGCCATTGGAGCTGTGAGAGTGACAGATGTCAGCCTCAACACATAATGAAATAGGATGTGCTGGAGGGACAGATACATAACCCAGAGGCTCCCCACACCCAGAAACAGGATCCCAATCCATGTTAGGCAGAGCCCCTCACTGACACCCCTCAACAGGAATATTGCCAAGTGGATGGATGATTGTACATGTATACTGGGGGTCTTCACTGTGTCATGACCAGACAGAGGCACAGTAAAGAAATTCATAAATGGCCATAATAGTCACATAGCAAGGGGCGGCGAAAGACACACACACTCTGGCTATGCTTACTAATGCCCTAGGGTGGATAGCCTGGTATGAACCCATGAACCTATGAAGATACAAATTGTACAGGACACTAAGGATAATCACAAGGCTTACTTAACTGATGGTAGGAACCATGTTGGGCATCCACAGATATGCTCCGAATCACACAGATATTACAAACAACATACCAAACACACACACATATTGCTAACATACAACCTGACAGGTGCAGTGCAAACACCCCAGAATGCAAAATATCTATCCCAGCAGACTGCTGGTCCCCTGACATTGCAGATGCTGAGGTAACAGCCATCATCTGCAAAGCAAAACACACAGCAACAAAGGTATGTGATGGTGTCCTGGGCTGAGGCCAACATGGACTCCAAGAATAATGGAATGCCAAATCACACTACTGCCCAAAGTCAGCCCTACCACAGGATATGTACCCAAAGAGCAGTGTACAACAACAGTGGTCCTTCACAACAAAGGTGTTGCCTGAATGGATACTGCAAACTACCACCCCAGGATCCTGATAAGCTTGGTCTGCACAGCTATGGAAAGGATCAGTATGTACCGTAGACATAAAGCTATTGTGGACCTACTGATACTGGACCCTACACAGTGTGTCTGTCGTAACTGCAGATCCTGCCCCTAGACATGTCTGACCCATTTGAAGCAGTCATTAAGGTCATTGATGAGGGCAATGTGGTCCACACAGCGTAGCTGGACCGTGCATATGCTTCTAGACGATACCCTACGAGTTCAGTATGGATATGTTCACCAGCTTAAATATATACCCCTATGTCAGTAGAGGGGTTGCAAACCAGACCAAGGACAGAACTGACATGGTCAGACATGCTGCATCCATGTCAGACTACAAAGCAGATATGAGTGGCATCCCACAAGGCCTGGTCCTGCCCCCCCCGTTCTGTATATATGTCCCATTGGTGTAGGCCAACATGGAAGGACTGTGACTGAACATGTATGCAGAGGAGTACAAACAGCCCACCATATCCGACCCCCAGCTGACACAAGCAACCCACAAAAGGGCCATCTAGAAACAGACAACTGGAGCCATAGCCATGTCAGCAAGCTAATTGCAGAACTGTGTATAGACAACCACCGTGGATATACAGTAAGTGCCCACAAATTACCACACAGGTGTTAACCCATTACGTACCTAACATGTAATGAGAGACCTGGGGACAAAAGGTGATAGATATCCTGCACTGGACAAACATGTGGCTGTAGTGTTCGCAGAAACATACTATATACCCACCCAATCATGAAGGTTGTCAGGTGTAGATAAGGGGAGGTCACCGTGGCTCTGCAGTCATCCTTCATCAGCATCACAATTGACTACAATAGCCCCTGTGGGATATACCTCAGCAGACACCTCCATCAACTGTAAAGTCCACGATAGTACCCCACCAGGAGTAGCAAAGAGCATGAACAGATCCCATGTGTTGCCTGAGTAAACAAACTGCAGCCCCACACACTGCCATACTGACCAGCTACAGGCAAGCTGAGCCTGATGTATGAAGCCATGTCCAACCCGGAATCAATGAACATGCTGCACCTTGTACAATCTGAATGGCAGTGAGCTATGCACATGAGAGACCTGAACCCCAGCACCGACATACATAGGACAAGCTGTACAGAATGATCCATAACACAGAAGGCACCCCCACTCTTCAGTAAACTCCCAGTACAGGTCGGCCAGAGAGTCACCTATCGACACCCCTCAAGAGGAATCCTGATGAGTGGATGGGAGATGGTAGGCTAACCCTGGGTATCACTGTTATGTCAGAGGTAGACGGAGGCACAGTATACTAACCATGACATATGTCATGGCAAACTCCAGTTACAACGTGTGTCAAAGGACAAACACACCCTGTGACTAGCATCAGAAATGGCCTAGGGAACATCGCTAGTGTTTGCCAATGTCCACCCATGTTGTGGAATACACTACCAATGTTGGACGAGCCTGGTGTAGGTAGTCCATATCTGAACATAATGCAACATGGTCATATGTGCACAACTGGCCCCTACAGAGTCTGTTGTGCTCACTATGAAGATGTCAAGCAGTGATAGGACTAAAGCCCAGGATACTGTCCACCACAGTGAAAGTACTGAACCAGTACACTATACGGTACTACAGTGTTAGGTCATTATGAAAGTATGTTGACAACTGTCTGCAAAGTATCCCATGCAATCCCTGCAGGCACAGTATAATCCCTGTTGTGGCAGACATGAAGCAGTTGGCCAGTTAGTACACAACATGACACCCAACACACAACCATAAATGTGAGATATTGTTGAACTTCACACACACCCAAATATGTGGTGGACTTCAGAGTGCAACATATGGAAAGCTCACACTGGGCATGCTCGCACACTTTGATAAATGAGGCATATGTCAGACAACATGCCATGGAAAGGCTGAACTGGGCATGCTCACACACTTAGGCCATATCTCCGTTTAGCAGTTGGCCACACATAGCTGGTATTTGTGCGTGTCATTCCAGGAACCAACCACAACACAGCAATCTGCCCAGTGCACACAGTAAATGACTACAGAGACATAAGTGATATAGTGGATTGCCGTCATATGCAAACATCTTCCACAGATACACAAGTTGGTCATAGGAACAGGGAATGCTATGGCAATAAAGACCTGCAAACAGTAAAACAGCACAACAAATATTGTGCATCTGACAATTGAACATATGGGTGTAGAGGTCAATACTAGCCTTGTTGCCCTAGGGAATGACAGCTCAGCCAGAGTGTGCTTGGCATCTGCATCCCCAGTACAGTAGGCTGCTGTGCCACAGTAAAGTAGGTCACATAAGGCAACGTGTGGGGCTAGTGAGCTGTGCCTCTGTCAAGCAGGGGCACAGTGGAGATCCCAGGGTTTGAATGTGCTAAGCCACAGCCATGTTGTCAGTGTGTGCTGGAAGAGGGTTGCTGAGGATCTCTAACAGTAAGTGGCCGTCAATAACAGACTGAGAGGAGCCCTATCTGCATTCTCTGGACAATTCCACTGTCAACACTGTGTTGTGATGATTATGTGTGAATGAAGTGCCGTGCTGGAACTGTTCACAGATGTCCTCCCTCTGTGGGCTACAGCTCTGCAATGTATTAGCTCACTCTGTCTGTTGTACGGCTCATATATGGCTGGTGTACACCTGACAGGTGTCTTGTTGTGGAACAGTCATTGGTATATGTGGGATAGCATGATCAATGCAAACCATACACATGCTCATAGAATGCAATTGTCAAGGATTACTGAGTGGCCAGTATAGTCCCCCAGCATGGGTCCTCTGAAGTCGTCCACCCCAGTCTTCACAAGTGTAGAGTCTGCTTGTGCTAAATACAGTTTGTGTGCAGTGACAACCTTGCCTGGGGGTGGAGATGGGATATGGATGTCCAGGGAAAGGTGGGTATGCTCAGATATCAACAATGGTGGTCTACCTCTGGTGTGGAACAGTGAGTACCCATGTTGCAGATGGACAGGTGCAATATGTATTCCCCCATGTGGCTGTGGTGTGTGGTTCTGCCATAGCAAATGGACCCACAAATTGTAGTGGCTGTAGGGTAAAGTGGTAGAGGCCTGAATAGTTCTCACACACAATATGCCTGTACCTGATGTTAACAACTGGAATGGTGTATGTGAACACATGCATATCCCGGCACTGTTCCCAGGGAAGCTAAGTGTGTGTCCTGGATGTTGGTGTAGTGTTCTGGACTGGTTGTGTTGTGTGTTACAGGTCCTGTGGTCACAAAGCATGGTATAGAACATAACCTGCCAGTGCGATGTGCATATCTGACCCTGACGTAGGTGGCTGCAAATGCATATATATGCTATCCCCCCCCCTGACAGGTAGTACTACATGTACATACCTCTGTAGAAATAAAGATGTCAGCACCCTATAAATACTGCAGGTGCGGAACAGATGCCCAGTAATTTAGATAGTGCGCTCTGCTAATGCGTTTCCCTCAAGTTTCATAATATAGTTAGGTAGGGGTTTGAATCCTTCAAATGCTCAGTGTGTGTAGGTGGGTGAGTGGGGTTTGTGTGTGTGAAAGTCTGGGTGAGGGAAATGTCCCTTTTTGGCAACTGGGAAAACACACTACAGGATGCACATTCCCCTTTCTAAACACTGATGATGTCAGCACCCTATAAGTACAGCAGGAGAAGGAAAACCTCCCAGTAATGCGAATAGCGTGTTCCGCTAATGCATCCATCTCGAGTGTCATAACATAGTTAGGTAGGGGTTTGAATCCTGCAAATGCTCAGTGTGTGTAGAGGGGGTTAGTGTGTGTGCAAGTCTGTATGAAAGAAATATCCCTTTTGGCAACTAGGAGAACACACTACAGGATGCACATTCCCCTTTCTAAACACTGATGATGTCAGCACCCTATAAGTACAGCAGGAGAAGGAAAACCTCCCAGTAATGCAAATAGCGTGTTCTGCTAATGTGTCCGTTTCGAGTGTCATAACATAGTTAGGTAGGGGTTTGAATCCTGCAACTGCCCAGTGTGTGTGGAGGGGGGTTAGTGCGTGTGCAAGTCTGTGTGAGGGAGATGTCCCTTTTGGCAACTGTGAAAGCACTCTACAGGATGCACATTCCACTATCTCAGCACAGATGATGTCAGCACCCTATAAGTACAGCAGGTGAAGAGAAACCTCCCAGCAATTTGAATAGCGCGCTCTGCTAATGCGTGTGTCACAAGTGTCATAACATATTTAGGTAGGGGTTTGAATCCTGCAACTGCCCAGTGTGTGTGGAGGGGGATAGTGTGTGTGTGTGAGGGAGATGTCCCTTTTGGCAACTGTGAAAGCACTCTACAGGATGCACATTCCCCTATCTCAGCACGGATGATGTCAGCACCCTATAAGTACAGCAGGAGAAGAGAAACCTCCCAGTAATTCAAATAGCGTGCTCTGCTAATGCATCTGTCATGAGTGTCATAACATAGTTAGGTAGGGGTTTAAATCCTGCAAATGCTCAGTGTGTGTGGAGGGGGTTAGTGTGTGTACAAGTCTGTATGAAAGAAATATCCCTTTTGGCAACTAGGAGAACACACTACAGGATGCACATTCCCCTTTCTAAACACTGATGAAGTCAGCACCCTATAAGTACAGCAGGAGAAGGGAAACCTCCCAGTAATGCGAATAGTGCGCTCTGCTAATGCGTCTCTCTCGAGTGTCATAATATAGTTAGGTAGGAGTTTAAAACCTGCAAATGGCATGTGTGTGTGTTTGGATGTGGGGAGTTTGTGTGTGTGCAATTCTGTATGACAAGCATGTCAGTTTTGGCAATCAGGCGATCACACTACCTGATACACATTACCCTTTCAAAACACTGATGATGTCAGCACCCTATGAGTACAGCCAGAGAAGAGGAACCATCTAGTAATCCGAATAGTGCGCTTCGCTAATGCGTCTCTCTCACATGTCATGACTTAGTTAGGTAGGGGTATGAATCCTGCAAATGGCAATTGTGCGTGTGTGGGGGGGTAGTAGGGTGTGTGTAAATGCAAGTGTGAGAGAACAAATCCTTTTGGCAAATACTACAATACACCAGATGCTGCATATTCCCCCAGTAAACACAGGGGATGTCACCACACTATCAGCACAGCCAAACAAACAAACAAAATAGTGCGCTCTGCTACTGGGTCCATTACCATTGTCAGAGTACAGATAGGTATGTTTTGGTAACCCACAACTGCCACGTGTGGTTGTGTCACACATTATGACCCTATGTGGGTCTTTGTGCATAACAATGCATGTCATTGCCCAAACCAGCAATGGCATTGCACACATGATGTATGTGTGTGACACATACACATAAAATACCTGTGACCTGCAGTAGTTACCATGTCTGACACATGCCTCGAGTGGATAAATGGTATTTGCAATGCATAACATTATGACTGTGTCTTACTGTGCAGGGGCCGCATGCGGTATGTGTCTATACAGTGTGGGTGTATATGGTAAAATACCTACAGCAGGGGATACACATCTGGTCTGGGCCATATAGTCTACATGTAGTCGATGTACAGGTGCTGCATGTTCCCACCTGTTGTGGGAGTGGTAACATGTCATTCCACTGCAATTCAGTGACCACATGCTGGGAACCCTTCAACTAGTGTGTTGTAGCTACAGTAATGCCCACGTACAATGTTTGGCTGGATGCAGTCCAGCCATATGAAGACAGTTCTTGAGACTGTCATATTGCCAGTGTTGTTATGGAGGATAGGTGGTTTTCCTGTGTATGGGAGGGTTGTGTGTGCCAGGCTATGAACCAGACGGCAGTCCAACACAATGTTAGCTGCACATGAATAGGCCCTGATGCTTTGTGCTGTGCCAACAACCTGGAGGTGTGTGTATCTGTGGTGCCTTGGGATACCACCCCCCCTGTCCATGTGTGTTACATGTGTAGGGGACGACAGGCATGCTATGAGGCATAACCTGGCAGTGATGGGTTGCACCTGTGAGCCATGAATCAGGACTGTGGTACTGCAAAGACATTGCAGTTCACCGTGCTGAGGACAGTGTCCAGTGCATGCATCTTGCGGTGTACACTGCTGGTGTTGTGTAGCAGCACTGTTAGTGTCCTAACCTGTGTGATACCCATGGAGATGGCTATGTAATCCGTGTCCTGCAGCATAAGGCAGTATGTTTGTATCAAGGAGCTTCGCCAATATACATTGGGCCATGGGTGTCATGTACAAGCTACCCCTTGCACATCATTGTGGCTTCCCTAGCATATAAGCACATGTTGACAGCCAGCGGATACCCTATGAATGACATTGGAGACTGAGCAGAATGTAGACATACAACACCCTTCCTACATATAGTGGTAGCATACCTGGTGAGGGTATGTTGGCAACCAAGATCAGGCTCATACTGGCCCATGCCACAGGCTGAGAGATCCCTTCTATGTTCCCTATCATGTAGTCCAGGGAGGTATGTCTCAGGTCATCCATAGTGGCATGGTCAATGACTGAGTCATATGTGTCCATGCCTCCGACTGACCTGTATGCATGTGTTTTTTGGTGGACCATAGTGCCCCTGAGGCATATCACTGTGACCTTCACCATATACAGCCTGTTGAGTGGGACCCCACTGCAGCACCCAAGACAGGTACCTGACACATCTGTAGCAGGTGTGTTGTGTAGCCCTACAGGCTGTGAGTATGTGGCACACGGTATGTGTGTACCATGTGTGGCATGTGCTCTGTTCCAACATAACATATGCCTGTGTGCCAGCTGTGGAGGTGTGTGATGCTCAGGCAGGATGCTATTCTGAGTCCCCACGTATGCCCCAGTGTGTACAGCATGCTGTCAGTGCGTGTCTATGTCTGACTTGTATTGTAGTCACTGTAGCATGACATGCCACCTGACAGGGTATGGCATTACTGGGTTCAGAGAGTCAGTCCCCAGATTGGCTATGTGGTGGCATCCCACACATGTGTTGTACGTTCCTGGCCAAGGGTGATGGCTGACTGCATACATGTGGCAGCTGTGACATTGCCACATGACTCACATAAACCACAACTGGACCATAGAGGTGATTCACAGGTTACCTTTGCACATGCTACCACTGTTTAAAATCCGCCTCTGGGCGTTTTTTTCTGGCTATACTACTCAGACAAGCTCCTCGTGGGTCTGCAGAGTGGTCCTAGCAGCAGGGAACTCAGAAAAGCGACCACTTTCTGGATTTAAGTATCTTTGCTTTTTTCACTTGGAATAGCTTCTGTAGCTTACCCTGAACTAGCTTGAACTGTTTTTTAACTGTTTGCTGCATTATTTTAAAATCTGCACTTAAAGTTACATTTTAGTCGAATTTGATCGAAAGTTTGTTGTTTGTTTGTTTAATTTAACTGTGGAGGCTGCCCACTAAAGTGTGCTAGCCTGTGTAACTAATTTATCACTATTCCTGCATTTTCTGTGTGTTTCTACCAAAAAAACAAAAAACAAAAAAATAATCCTTGTTTTCCTGCCTTCCTCGACTAGTTTAGACCAGTTTACAGGCATTGCTGTATTCTGGGATGTGGTGTAGTTCCTGTGTTGTCCATTACCTTACTTGGATAGAAGGAAGTTTCTTTGCTCACCAGTGGGAGTGGAGAGCCTTGAGCAGCCTACCTGTCCCTGTAGGAAGTGACCTCAGCACAAGAAGCTGTAGTAATTGGTTGTTTTGGACCATTTCTAGCTCTTTTGTAGTTCACTGTTTAAAATCTGCCTCTGGGTGTTTTTTCCTGGCTATACTACTCAGACAAGCTCCTCGTGGGTCTGCAGAGTGGTCCTAGCAGCAGGGAACTCAGAAAACCGACCACTTTCTGGATTTAAGTATCTTTGCTTTTTTTCTCTTGGAATAGCTTCTGTAGCTTACCCTGAACTAGCTTGAACTGTTTTTTAACTGTTTGCTGCATTATTTTAAAATCTGCACTTAAAGTTACATTTTAGTCGAATTTGATCGAAAGTTTGTTGTTTGTTTGTTTAATTTAACTGTGGAGGCTGCCCACTAAAGTGTGCTAGCTTGTGTAACTAATTTATCACTGTTCCAGCATTTTCTGTGTGTTTCTACCAAAAAAACAAAAAAATAATCCTTGTTTTCCCACCTTCCTCGACATATTTAGACCAGTTTACAGTCATTGCTGTATTCTGGGCTGTGGTGTAGTTCCTGTGTTGTCCATTACGTTACTTGGATAGAGGGAAGTTTCTTTGCTCACCAGTGGGAGTGGGGAGCCTTGAGCAGCCTACCTGTCCCTGTAGGAAGTGACCTCAGCACAAGAAACTGTAGTAATTGGTTGTTTTGGACCATTTCTAGCTCTTTTGTAGTTCACTGTTTAAAATCCGGCTTTGCACGCTTTTGCGGTTGTGCATAGCAGCGCCAGTTAAACTTTTTTTGGCTCTGCCAAGTCTGCTCTTCAAATTTTCCCTTAAGGAAGCTCTACTCTTAGTATAACCAGACTACTTACTAAATTATAAGCCTAGCACTTGTTCTCAATACTTCTCTACTAAGTAAGCACTCTCGTACTAAGTAAAGCACTACATCTACTTACCACCCCTGTAAATATCCACTTCCCTTAAAGGTACAGCACTCCCTTATACAGTTCTAGCATGTTGAGTGGTAGATTACTGGCGTCGTCTCCAGTTCAGCTGGTCAATATGGATATCTTGAGACAATGCTACAATTGTCTCATGTACACAGACAACCCTCTCCTCCTCCCAACAAACCCAAATACATGTGAGAGATGCAACTATATAGCCAAACTGGAGGCTGAACTCTCTCAACTCAGGGCTGGCATGACCAGACAGGAGGAGATGGCAACCACACACACAACAATCCCAGTCCCACATAGACCTACCACAACTGCAAACCAAGCACATAAAAACACAAAGACATACTCGGAGGCTCTAATAAAAAACTTACCAAAACAACAGAGGCTCCCAAAGCATACACCCAAAAATCCACCACCTCAATACAAAACACATGCAACACATACTTCAATAAAGCAGTGAGTCAACCAATTACAGCCCTTAAGGCCAAACACCTTGCCTGATACATTAGTAATAGGTGACTCTATAGTCAGACACACTGATGTCCCACTGACCAGGCTGAACAAGGAGAAGGTGACTGTGAGCTGTCTATCGGGAGCTAGGATCCGCCATATAACACACGCACTCAAGTCACTCCAAAGCAAGTACAAATATGACTCTGTCATTGTCCATGCTGGTGTGAATGACCTGAGACGTACCTCCCTGGACTACATGAAAAGAGACATAGAGGAGCTCTCCGATTATGTAGCCCAGGCTGGTATGACCCTGACCCTGAGCAGCATCTTGCCCTCACCAAGAATGATACCACTATACAAAGACAAGATGATCAGCTTCAACAATTGGCACAGGTACTGGTGTCATTCTAAGGGGATCCAATATCTGTCTGCCTGGGATGACATGTTGGACAAGCCACGCTGCTTCGCAAGGGATGGCTTACACCTGTCACCACTGGGCTTCCGGATATTGGCTAAGGCTCTTGCCACTCCCATAGTGCCTTTTTTAGGCAAGGCTCAAATGACAAACCCATCTCCTTAGAAAACAATAATGGAAAGAAACTAAGGGTAATGCTGCTCAATGCCCGAAGTCTAAATCTCAAGATGCAGGCACTTGATGCACTCCTCAGCATGGAGAACATCGACGTCTGTGCAGTAACTGAAACCTGTTTCAAGGCTCCTGAGAGCACCCCAGTGTTACCAGGCTATACCTCGTATCATGCTTTTCGGCCCCAAAACCTGGGCCGAACCACAAAGGGAGGGGGAGTGTCCATATTCATCAAGGACACCCACACCTCCAGGTTAGTAGCAACACATGAAGCATCAGAGACCATACAGGTGCAACTAACCATAGGCAAAACTGCTATACAACTGGTAGCATGTTACAGACCACCCTCCCAATCTCAAGAACTCCACTCAGCCTTCCTGAAGACATTGGAGGATATGAATGTATCACAAAATACCATCATACTGGGAGACTTCAACTACCCAAACATAGATTGGGTACATTATTCTAGCCCTAATACCCTAGCCCAAAGGTTCCTGGAATTCATAAATTCAAATGCACTGGAACAATTAATCACCTCTCCCACTAGGGGAGATAATATACTAGACCTGATCATCACAAACATGGGGACAAAATGCTCCACACTGGAAGTATACCCCTCACTAGTGAGATCTGACCACAAACTAATCGCCCTGGATATACATATCCCACCTCCACCCCCAGCACAAAAGACCACAGTGAAAAACTTCTCAAAAGCAGACTTCCCTCTTCTTAAGACTGAGATGGTATCCTTTAAGCCCACTGTGCCAGTGGATACCACATCCCACAATGCCGAATCCTTCACAAATGCTTTCTATGGCCATCTCCAAGAATGCATGGATCATGCAATCCTAAACAAATCCATGTCCCTCTCCACCAAAGGTAAGCGTCCTGTCTGGTGGACCTGAGCCATAAACAAATTGTATAACAAAAGAAGGAAGCTACTGCACGTCAGAGCAAAATCCCATGAAGGGAAGACATCTCTGATCAACATTAGCAGAAAACTACGTTCTCTCATAAAAACATCCAAGGCCAACTATGAGAGAAAAATCGCTAAGGACACTAAAGATAACCACAAAGCCTTCTTCAGCTATGTTAGAAACCTGGGTGGAAACCCTCAGATATGCTCAGAGTTGGTTCACAACAATAAAAAATACACTGAACCCACAGATATTGCCAACATTCTGGCTGACAGGTTCAGTGCAAATTTCTCCCTCCTTCACCCCAAAAGAAGAAATACTTATCCCAGCTGAATGTAATCTCCCTGTCATCTCAGATGTCCAAGTGAGAACCGCCCTAAACAAAGCAAAAAACACAGCATCAGTGGGACCTGACGGTATCCCGGGTTGCGTGTTACGTGAACTCCAAGAGGAGCTAAACCCACACATAAAAATGCTATTTAACCTTAGCCTTACTTCAGGATATGTACTTGAACACTGGCGTACAGCAACAGTGGTCCCACTCCACAGGGGGGGTGCCTCTACAGAACCTGGAAACTACCGCCCCATAAGCTTAACCAGCCTGGTCTGCAAAGCTATGGAAAGAATCATTATGAAACTCATAAACAGAGACATAGGGGACCTACAGACACTTGACCCCACCCAGTTCAGCTTTGTAAATGGCAGATCCTGCCTTTTAAACCTAGTTGACTTTTTCGAAATAGTCACTACAGCCATTGACGAGGGCAAAGCAGTCCATACAGCATACCTGAACTTGGCTAAGGCCTTCGACACAATACCCCACTCAGGCATCATAGATAAGCTCAACAGCTTAAATGTAAACCCTTATGTCACTAGATGGGTTGCAAACTGGCTAAAGGACAGAACCCATAAAGTTAAAATCGCTGGAGCAATGTCAGACTCAAAGCCAGTCACAAGTGGTGTCCCACAGGGATCTGTCCTGGGACCCCTCTTGTTCGGCATTTAATTCTCAGATGTTAAAGCAAACACGGGAGGGCTGTGGCTGACAAAGTTTGCAGATGACTGCAAACTAGGCGCCATAGTCGATACACCAGCAGACACACACATCTTACAAAAAGGCCTCACAGAAACGGACAACTGGTGCCGGAGTCACAGCCTTAAACTAAATGCCAAAAAATGTATAGTCATCCCCTTTGGGAAAAACAAAGTACCCACAAATTATCACATAGACAGCAACCCACTGAGTACTGAAAAAGTAATCAGAGACCTAGGGACCCAAGTCGACAGCAACCTCTCAATTGATACCCACATTGCCAAAGTGGTTAGAAAAACATTCTACCTTGCACACCTCATCATGAAGGGATTCACATCCAGATCCAAGGATGTCATTGTACCCCTATATTCCTCCCTCATCAGACCCATGATTGAGTACAATGCCCCATTTGGTATGTACCTCACCCGGCATTTGCAACAGCTGGAGAGACCACAAAAGTACCTCACCAAGAGGATCAAGGGTCTCCAACATATGTCGTATTCTGCCATACTAAAGAAACTTCAGCTGTATTCAGTATCATACCGCCTGCTCAGAGGTGATCTCTGCCTGATGTACAAGGCCATGTCCAATCAGGATCTGATGGACATGCTCCACCTCAAAACATCCAAGTCCATCAGGACCACGAGAGCTAAAGACTTAAACCTCGGCACAAGTATGAATAGTACATGCTGGAGGGATAGATTCATAACCCAGAGGCTTCCCATGCTTTGGAACAAGATCCCAGTTTGTATTAGGCAGATCCCCTCACTGACTCTTTTCAAGAGAAATCTTGATGAGTGGATGGGAGATCGTAAGTTTACCCCAGGGGTCACATCTGTGTCACTGCTAGAATAGGGGCACAGTAAACTAATTCCATTATATAAGGGGACCTTCATTGTGTCACTACTAGACACAGTATTCTAAATTTATTCTGTACATTTTTATACCATTTCATGGGGTGGCAAATGTCACATCACTATGGCTAGGCTTACAAATGCCCCAGGGCAGATAGCCTAGTACTATACTATGAAACTATGAAACTAGTGTGATTGCCATGGTGAGTACCAACACATAGGGCCAATGGGGGACAACATACTGAAGGTGTGTATGTGTGGGTGTACTGCTACTGTTTCATAGCACTGGCATATATGACTGCACACATGGGTAAATGCCAGGTAAGACATGTGCAATGTGTCACAGGCAACGTACATGCGAACAGGACGGACAGTGATGTTCTGTCATGAGTAAACTTGACATACATATCGTACGCTATGCAGATGTCACTAGGAGTCCACAGAAGCACTGTAACTCTGCATTGCAGGTGGAAGCTGTGTTCCAGGAACCCCAAGCGAACATGCATGCAAACAAAGCTACAGTAAGCAGGGCTGGAAGTAGTTCATTGTACAACAAAGAAGGGGTAACACTAACAGTAGGTAACAGTGCAAATATGTAGGCACTATCAACATGTACCCAGGAATGCACAGCGCAGATGCCCATGGTAGAACTGATATTATGTCATAGTTAATTGTGATTTGCATTACATTGGTACTGCACACATATTAACATGCGCAAACATCCACATTGCATAGTCGTTGTGGGCAACTTGACACCATTACTGTACATGTCCATCATTGCATATCACTATTTGCATTAGCTTCCCCCCTGTGCTACCCATGTATGTGGCTATCTGTTGACATCCTCACCACTGGCATGCAATAATGTGCAGCTGTTACACTTTGGTACGTACTATGGGTGCAGATAACAATTCAGGACAGTCATACGGTTACTGCATCAGGCATGCTGGGATATACACACAGTCATATCAGCACACTGTACTGTTACCAACATGATACTACTAATACACTTCTATGTAGTCACCCTGTGCATCAGCAACATGTTTACCTGTTCCCGCAATGATGTTGGAGTTTGCAGGAGGTGGCACAGTGTCATCATATGCACAGGGTGTGAATTAGGTATGTCTGAGTCTGCCACTGATACCACCAATTGACATGTGTGTGTATGTGTGTTGGTGAGGGACAGCAGTACAGGGTGGGGCACTGTTGGTGCAGTGTGTGCATGTATGTGGTAGCCCTAGGTGTTAACATTTCACATGTGTGTATGCACGCACACAGTTCCACCTCATGGCTGCCATATACAGGGGTTTGTGGACAGCCACAGACTGCACCTGGCAGGTCATACAGATCAGTGTCTGTGGGCATGGACACGGTACCTGTGCCTGGCAGGGGTGCTACGGACCATATCCAGTACTAACCTAGACTGGGTACTATCATCAGAAGTGGGAGTGTGTTGACTGGACACAGGTCCCTGTTGGGACTGGCCAGAGCCATGTGCACGTGGTCTCCTGGGGAGTTCTGATGACAGCACAGACCCAGCATTGCTGGGGCTGCTGCTGGCACTATGGGGGCATGCGCGGGCCTGTTGTCATCCGCGCCGACTGCCAGCTGCTGCTGTTGCTGGCATATGGCCACGTCGACCCCGCAACCGCCCACCATTGCCCTGGCTCATGGACATTTGGTCATGGAACTGCTGTAATATGTCCCCACAATGTCTGTCTATGACATCGGTGAAATTACGGATAGCATCCGCGATGTCATGCATACTGTCAGTCATGGCTGTGCGACATGCTCTCAGCTCCCTCAGACCCTGTCTGGTGTACCTTTCCATATGAGACTGTGCCTGCATGACAGCCCGAAACATAGCTGAGGTTGACAGACCTCTTTGGGCACATCTGCCATAGGCAGTATGCCCATGGATGCTCCCACGAGAACCCATGGGCAACTGTCTGTGTGGTACCATCACAGGACCCTGCCCATGGCTGCTGTGTGGGAAAGCATGTGCCACAGATACCACATTACCCTGGTCAATGCCCACTGTATCCCGTTCATCACCTAGGGACAATGGTGACAAAGGATGTACTGGCAGGATGACTGTGCGCAATGATTGGGTTGACAGCTGTGTACTGTCAATTGGCTGACCAATGGCAGACCCTGACACACCTTCCTGTACCATTACACAGATATCATCATTACCAGTACCTGTGGCACCAGATTCAGGTTCCCTGCAGCAGGACACCAGAGCAGCACCAGAACCTGTGGGAGGAAGACAGGAAACACAGTTTACAGTGTCCACACAATGTTACCAGTGATGCATTTATGCACACTTGCACACATGCACACATGGACACATGCACACATGGACACAGGCACACATGCAGACATGCACATGTGGACACATGCACACATGCACACATGCATCCATGCACACAGGCACACATGCACACATGCACACGTGGACACATGCACACATGGACACATGCACACATGCACACGTGGTCACGTGTACATATGCACACATGCACACGTGGACACATGCACACATGCACATGTGGACACAGGCACACATGCACACATGCACACGTGGACACAGGCACACATGCACACATGCACACGTGGACACAGGCACACATGCACACATGGACACAGGCAACCTGCACACATGCACACATGCACACCCCACAGTATACACACAGAGCACTACTGAGTTACACTAGTGTTACTAGCACTATCAGGACTATTATAGGTATTATTAAACACACTCACCAGCATGGATGGCCTGCCTTGCTGTAACCCCAGAGGGACCTGCAGAAATGAGGAGATTAATGTCAGTGGGCACAACTGTGCCATTGATACTGCATATGATACAGTGCAGTAGTACACCAGTTGCCTTTCACACGTCAGCTGCTGATATTGCCAATATCACACATGCACAATTACATACTATGTTGACAGCTACATACCACAGACACACCTTACACATGCATAAACTAACAGTGTACAGAACAGTCAAGTGTACATATGGCATATTACCTGCATGCTCCATGTCGTGCTGCTGTGTGGATCCAGCCTCCATCATGATGCAGATGTATTGCTGTTGCTGTTCGGGGCTGAAGCCACAACACTTAGGAGTAGCCCCTCCAGTCTGGTGAGGGGGGGATGTGTGGCCACCCCACCTCCTGTGGCAACCTGTTGCCTGTGGATATCTGACGCACGCTGACGGACATTTCTGATTAAATCACTGCAGTGATGTCATACCTGCTCATATGTCCTATTATGCGTGCCAATGTCATTTACCCTACGGACAAGGTCTTGCCACAGTGCAGCCCTCTCCTGCTGATTCTGGCTGGTGTGGGAAAACAGTATGTCATACTCCTGCACCAGGCTCTGGTGTATCTCCTCATCTTCCGCTGAAGAGTAGATGGGATTACACTGACGCCATCTCCCTGGAAAAGAACACAAACAGGATATCAGCAGACTATGTCAGCAATATATGGCACACATACTGTACATGATACTCAAGTGTAGTGATATACTACTACTCCCATATGTTGCATGTGTGTGTCTCATGGTGGATACACAAGTACATGGCCAGATATCAGTGCTCAGCCAACACCTGTGCAACAATACCTGCCACATTCCATACAACATAGTAGCATGCCCCATCGGTCAGCACACTGCGACAGGTCCAATGCACAACCTCACTCTGGGGGTTCATACCAAGGTACTGGATGTGGAATGCCATCCACTAGTGTGATGTGGACACAAGTTACTCGGCCTGGATATACATATCCCACCACCACCACCAGCACAGTAGACTACTTTGATATTTATGTGATTAGACAGTTATTCACTTGTTAGGACTGAGATGGTATCCATGCAGCCCACTGGGCCAGTGGAAGCCACAACCCACACTGCTGACCCCTTTGCGAATGCTTACCACGGACATCCCACAGATTGCATGGAACTTGCACACACATTTCTAACCCAGACCCTATGCACAAAGGTTAGGCATCCTGCCCGGTGGACCCTAGCCAGAGGCAGATTGTATAACAATAGCAGGAGGCTACTGCAGGACAGAGCAGATTCACATTAAGGGAAGGCATCTGTGGTCAGCACTGGTAATACGCTATGGTCTCTCATAACAATGGCCATGGCCTACTCTGGGAGGGAAATGGCCACAAACACTATAGATAACCACAAGGCCTTCTTCAGTTATGTTACACATATGGACCAAATGCCTCAGATATGCTCTGAATTAATACACACCTACTTAACATTCACCAAACACACAGATATTGGCAACATTCTTGCAGACAGGTTCGGTGCACGTATCCCCCCTCCTTCTCCCCCACAAGTTGAAATACTTATCACAGCTGTATGTAACCTCCCTATCATCTCACATGTCCAGGTGAGGGCCGACCTCAGCAAAGCAGAACACACAGCATCACTGTGACCTGATGGTATCCCTGGATGTGTGCTACGTGCACTCCAAGAGGACATACAACTGCATATAAGACTGATATTTAACCTTGGCCATACTACATGATATGTACCTGGACACTGGCATACAGCAACAGTGGTCCCACACCACTAAGGAGGCACCTCTACTGACCCTGGGAACTACCACATCATAAGCATAACCAGCCTGGTCTGCTAAGCTATGGAATTATTCAGTATGGGACGCATATACAGTGATATTGGGTACCTGCAGACACTTGTTCCCGGCCAGTTTGCCTTTGTGATGGGCTGATCCTGCCTTTTGAACCTGGCTGACCTTTCAAAACAGTCACTACAGCCATTGCTGAGGGCAACGCACAGACAACTGCTGCCAGGATCATGGCCTAACACTGACTGACATGTAATGTATAGTCATCCCCTTTTGGTGGAACTACGTACACACAACATATCACATGGACATACCTATAGATACAGACCTATGACACATTTGGAGGGTTCACAGTATGCAGACTATTAACCTGCTACTTTACATTACCTGTGCTTGTCGCAGCTGGTTGCATTACCACTACGTCTGCTTCCTGCTGCTGCTGGCACGGCTTGCTACTGTCACTGCTGGCAGCTTAGACTCAGTGTGTAGCGTGCGTATTTTTTTTTTTTATCTCACTCTCTGTCTCTGTCTGTCTCTCTCCCTCTGTCTGCTTCCAGACAGTGCAATGAATGTATTGCATGTGTGGAGTGTTAGTACAGGATGCTTTTGTAGGTATCTGCATAGGTCCATGTGATGGCCTCTGCACCAATTGTAAGCCAGCATTTGCTAATTGCATGCAGCCAGTTGTGTACTGATTGCAGTTCTCACTGTGATTTCAGGACAGTGCTATAAAAGGGTATGTGAGATAGGCATTGCCCTTTCAGATTATAAGGGCGGGGACCATGCTGGTATGCTGTGGACACTGTTCTGTGAGTGTAAAGGTTAGTATCTCTCTCATTATTCAGGCTGTGTTGTAGATTCACATTTCTCCATTCCTCTCTCCTGTTCCCTGTAGTAAGTGTGTATGCACAATGACACCTACAACTATATATATATATATATATATATATATATATATATATATATATATATATATATATATATGTAAATATACATACATTTATATATGTACATTAACTGACATTATTACCTACTAGCTACCAACTAGCATGGCTGTTTCTGTTCACACACTACTATTATGGAAATCCACTAGTTTTGACAGTAATTCTAAATTACATGCTTTGTGTACTACACATCCTATATTCCCTTTACATTCATTCCTGCTATTACATGATATATTTATTTTAGCACAATGTTCTTGTATAAGAGTCATGGCTTAGTGGTAGGTCATGCAGACTACTGTTTCCAAGGTCCTGGGTTCGGGACTGACAGTGGGATTTTATTTTGCTTTTGAACTGAATACAGGACCTGTCAATCAGAGTGACTAAGGCACTTTTAAGCAGTTGTAACCAGGTTAGCGCTGGTTTGCATGGAGCTCATGCATGAGCACTGGCATTCAGCTCCATGCACACACACGCACACCCGCTTACAACCGCTTAACAGTGATTACTCTGGCGCACACCCGCGCTATTTTCTTTGAAAGAAATGAAAATGGGGAGACAGGAAAGTGGTGAAAAAGGGGTCACAAAGAGGGTAAGACAGTAGGGAAACAAGCTTGGGATTTGCAGGAGGGATGTAGGTAAGGCCCATAGCTGCCCATTTCTTCATCAGCAACAGCTGTGCATATGTATGTAATTTGGTGTGACATTTGAAACCTTCCACCCCTGAGAGAGGTGTCAGGACAACAATAATACTTGTTGTACAGCCAATTGTAATTGATAGTTTCCATGTCCAGCAGACATGTGTGTGGAATGGGCAGCTATGTATGGGGCATAATTTTTTTGTGGGTACAGAGTGCCCTTTTTTTTTTTTCAGGTGAAGGAAGTCGGTATAGCTGGGGAGGTAGGTTGGGTAGGTCAACAGACAAGACAAACAAGATGCATACAGGGGTGGTGTATGACACGTGTGGGGGGTTACACAATTGATGGGGATGGAGGTTTGGATATCCAGAGCCCATGAGCCCACAGATGGCAACAGTGGAACTGATATCCCCACCCATGGGCAGTTGCCACTGTTCCTTCACTGCCCAGGATGGGGCTGTGCTGGGGGCTGTGTAGGCCGGGCAACAGGCATGCCCGTAAGTTGTGCCTCCTGTGCCTCAAGCTGGCGTAGGGGCTCAAGAACAGAGTCCTGGATCTCCCTACGCACTACAGTCTGGATGCTATGGAGGGAGAGTGGTGGTTCTCCTCCGGCCACGCTTGCAGAGGGGGGACGGGCCCCATCCCCTGCAGCGCTTCCACCTGCAGGTGGCACAGGGACACCGGAGGAGGGTCCAGACTGGGCACTAGTGCCAGGTGCACTCGCCAGCTGAGGTGGGAGAGGTGGGTCCGCTGGAACCCGCCTTCCCTGTCGTTCTATGTTTTGCATTATGTCATGACAGTTTGGGTTAGTAACAAACAATACCATTCGCAATTAGTTGTAACAGTATGCATTAGTATTCCCATTAACCAAACACCCAGATATTCACACCATTGAACAGCGAGCATAACACATGCATAATTTGAACAGCAATACACAGTCCAACAACATGCAGGGTTGATTGATGACAACAGGCCATCAGGTTTGGATGTATGAACAGGGCAGATGCATCATCGGACATGCAAATATTTATGACCCATCAGGACAAATGTCCAGGGGTGTTAATTGTGATTGCACATACCAATTTCACGTGGAATGTATTATATGTGTTTATAGGGTGGGGTGAAGAAAATATTATTAACACCTTTGGATACCAATATATATGCTGTACATTTCTAATAGCTACAGATATATACACATTACTGTTCTAACTACAGTTTCCTATATGATACCTACTTCACTTTGGTGATAGGACTGTTACTGCTACATCAATATACATTTTATTGTTATTCATACACGTTCATATCTGGCTTTGTTCAGCTACATCATACTGCTACATTTGTTTTATATAGCTATAGACAACTGTGGATGTTTGATATTTCAGACAATCATACTATCTGCATATTGCAGACTGAGAGCAACATATCCAGATTTTGGGATACACATTCCAGCTGCAGCAACACTTTGGACACATTTTGCAGTTTGGTTCTACTTGTCACATTCATTTCATTCTGTACTGACTGCAGTATACTTTATTCAGGGGTTATTACTACTTTATTGGTGGATTCATAACTCTTTCTCACACCCTCTCACTTGTTTTCATTTTACTATTCAGGATGGTACTTACTTCTAGGCTTTATTGACATGTTTTACCTGTAGTTATTACAATCCTTTCCAGCAGTCTCACTTCTGTCATGTTTCAGTATTTCAACAGGGATATATTTCACACATGTGATTTGCTCATCTTCTGCAGCTGTACTTTTCAGCCTGCTGCAGGTTATGCACCATTATATTACAGGTGGGGCATCTTTATTTCAGACTTTATTTGAGAGATTTTCATCTTTCTGTTTGGATTACAGACTGCAACACATTTTTGTAATCAAGCAATAATTGCAAACACTTTTACACTGTTACTTGCACATTTTACTACTTAGTGACTACACTGCACTCTTTTGCTAACTGTCATACTTTGATATTTCTTTACAGTTACTGGTAGTGGATTATTGACCTGCCTGGTGGAGTAACCGCACCAGCATATCACCATAGGCTCTGCGGTTCGCAGAACGGACACCTGCAGCTGTAATATAAATGAAGTAATATTGGAATACACATCCATAATATCAGCTAATTTAATTTCTTATATACATAATTAAATGTAACTTACTCAGTAGGGGGCGTTGGGTATTTGCCGGGCCTCCTGGATCCAAAGGTTCAATTGGTCCTGCTTGCTTCTCTTCAGGTCCGCATGGTGGTGACGGACCTGCTCACCAGTCCTTGGAATCCCTGTGGCACTGGTGAGATCATGAGCCAACCGGTCCCATGCCTCAGCCCTATATGCTCCCCAAAGGACCTGGCCCTGCATGAGTTGGACCTCATGACTGTGGACTAGGAGCCAGACCATGTATCTGGACTCCTCAATGCCCCACCTCTGTGCTCGAAAGCAACTACCCTCACCTACACCTGACATTCTGGCTGCAAGTCAGTTCTACAATCGTTTATGCTGTGTATTCCCACCTATGGGGCTTATATATGTCGTTTTTCCCACACTTATCAGTAATTGGTCATTTTGGAATTATATCCACTTCACAAAACCTGCTTTGTCATGCTCCACTTTCTATTCATTCCTATATATTTGCTATTACTGCATTTTTGAGTGCAGCTGACGTGGCTTAGTGGTTCAGTACCTTGACTATGGTGCATGGTATCCTGGGTTCGAACCTGGCCACTGCTTTTTATATTTTATGACTGTCTAGACAGGCTAGGGGGTGTGTTTGTGTAAAGGCAGTTTTGTTACAGCTTGCTCAACGTTGCCCGTCGGTTAGCTTGTTAGCGCGGTGTGCAGCTCCGCGCAAATGGGGTGCGCTGGCTTACGCCTCATTTGGCTGTCAGCGCGCATATCACGCTCAGCTCAGCTAGGGTCACACAGTTTCAGCATGTTAAACCACTGCTCACCTATGGGCACTCAATATGCACCTGTTAAACCACTGCTCAGCTACGGGCACTCATTTTGCACCAGGTAAACCACTGCTCACCTACAGGCAGATGCACTCACCCTGTTAAACTGTGGCTCAGCTATAGGCACATCTGACATTTTTTATTGTTTTGTTACTTCACATTTCTTCAAAATAAATGGACTATTTCATTACATTTTACATAAAATGTGATTTTATATGTGTACATGTTTGTCAGGGACTTGTTTCGTGCTTATTTTGCTAAAAATAAAAATTGGTGTTGTGGGGGCTCAAACTATGATTGCCTGCTCTTCAGCCAACATCTCTACCGCTACGCTATTGCTTCTTGGCTTACTTTGCATATTTAGTTCTTATCTGCTTTCCCACTGGCTGCTAACTGTAGCTGCGCTACGAGCACGCCCACGCAAACGAGCACACTCACGGGCAAACATCTTTACGATTTAAAAGAAATTTATAACATGTTCATTTATATATTTTCTGTTCATAGTCTGTGGGAGCATGTGTTGTGTTGTGTTTATTCACATTTCCATGGACTCTGTCATGGGTGTTTACTTTGGGCACTTTTACTCTTCTGGGGGCGTGTCCGCTTACAGGGCTCGGCCTACGGACACGCCCCCTACTGTCTTACATGGACCGTGTTAGCCTTAGGTATGATTCAGCATGCTCTCATGAATATGCAAAGCATGCTGACATCACTCCGTTTAACTGCAGCCTCCGTGTAAGAGTTATAACTCTTACACGGAGGCTTTGTGAATCCTGCCCATACTGTATTACCATTTTATAGCTGGTGCAGTCAGTTTCAAATAACTTTTATACTTAGCAGTTTACTAGTATATTAGCTGTAGCTATCTGTGTAATCTAACATGATCTGTGCTAAATGTATAGTGAATGAAAGGAAACATGTTCTGCTTTAAGTAACATGTATGGTTTGATTAGTCTCATATGTAAGGCAATGGAAAGAATTATCATGAATATGATAAACAATGACATAGGAAACCTGTGGATACGAGACCCTACCCAGTTTGGTTTTGTCAAGGGTAGGTCATGCCTACGTATCTTGGTGGACTTCTTTACTAAAAGTATTGATGAGAGCAAAACAGTGTACACTGCCTACCTCCACCTGGCTAAAGTGTTTGACACAATACCTCACTCTGGCATTGTAGATAAACTCATAAAGTTAGGCATAAACCCATATGTCACCCAATGGATAGCCATCTGGCTCACTGATAGGATAAAGAAGTTAGGATAGGAGAATCCACCTCCACAAAGAGGCCAGCCACTATTGGAGTCACAGGGATTGTTCTTGGGGCCTTTCATTTTTGGCATCTACTTCTCTGGCATTAAGGCAAATACCAAGGGCCTCTGGCTGACCAAGTGTGCAGATGACTGCAAACTAGGGGTGGTCTCTACATCCCCTAAAGACACAGATGTCCTTCAAGAGGGTCTGACACAGGCAACCAACTGATGCCAAAGCCATGGACTAAAACTCAATGCAAAAAAAAAATCCATAGTAGCACCCTTTGGAAATATGGTCACTCCTGGAAATTACCACATTGATAATACTCCCCTAAAAATAGACTCAGTGGTCAGGGATCTGGGACTGCATGTTGACAGTAACTTAGTCTTTGTCCACCATATGTCTACTGTGGTGAGAAAATCAATCTAAACTGCAGAATGTATAAGTAAGGGCATGGCATCTAGGTCCAAGGAGGTCATTGTTCTACTGAACTCAACTTTTGTCAGACCAGTCATTGTGTACACTACACTGTTTGGCATGTACCTGACCAAGCATTTGAAACAGCTTGAGAGACCACAGAAGCTCCTCACAAAAATAATACAGGGAGTAAGCAACAAGTCCTTTACGAAAAATCTCAGATCCCTATCCCTGTACTGTGTCCTACAGACTGTCATGTGGTGATCTATGCCTTGCCTAGAAGACGACCTTTAAGCTCATACTGATGAATTTGTTGCACATCTGCAAAACAAACTGCATCAGAAGTCCCTGCTCTAAAGACCTAAACCTCATCTGAGACATAAAGAGGATATGTTGGACGGTATCTGTCACAAAGATTACCCTTCCTGTGGAACAGGTTTCTACCCATATGAAGCAAAGCTTATCCCTAACCCTATTCAAACATAACTTGCACCAATGGATGGGAAATTGCAAATTTACCTGTGCTTTGGTACCTCTGTCCATAGTGAACAGGGGCAGCCTGTGAATGCTTGATGTGTACAAGCCTATATTGTAAGCATAAAATACCTTGGGGTGTTGACATATGTCAGCAATATTTTGGTAAATTTGGAGTAAGTTTGGCTAGGCTCAAAATGGCTCTTGGGCCAATAGCCTAGTAACTACCTTTGACCCTATGAGCTTATCGATATATAGTATCATGACACTGTTTCTATATGCTCAGTCATATACCCTGTACTGTATGTATTTGAATTTACATAGATGTCTGTGTTGAGGCTGCAAGCAAGGTGACTTTCAGTTTATACCTGTGATTGTGAGTTTATACCTGTCAGTACTGGGATTGCGATTTGTTAGGTAAGGGTATGTAATGGTGTCTGAACCTAAAACTGCTGACTAACTAGCAGTATGTGAATAGATGTACTACACCAGTTAAAACATATGCCCATAGTCACATGTAATCTCCTGTGTCAGTACAGATTTGCACATGCACTTGCACATATACTGCACTGGCCTAGATTTGTCATACACCTAAACATGATAACAACACTATGCATGTATATGCAAACGTGTTAAAGCTAACATCTGCACATTTACAATGGTTAAAGGAATAGTATCCAGGTACATGTGAGTGTGTACTGTAAACTTTACATTAACATGAAGATCATACCATGCATATGTTTTGACCGTTACATTAACAGTCCTTTGGTATGTACCTAACTAAGCATATACAACAACTGGAATGTCCACAGAGATTCCTCACTAAAAGAATACAAGACATAAGGAACATGTCCTACACAGACTGCGTCAAGGCTGTATCCCTATATTCTGCCTCCTACAGGCTGTTGAGAAGAGATCTATGCCTGACATACAAGGCACTGTCAGACCCCACTCTGATGGAGCTCCTGCATATCCACAAATCAAACAGCATCAGAATTACCCATTACCAGAATTACCAAACCTTGCCTGTGATATAAATAGGACATGCTGGAGAGTTAGGAATGTATCCCAGAGACTACCCCGTCTATGGAACAGGCTCCCCATCCATGTGAAGCAGAGTTCCTCCTTAACCCAATTCAAGTGTAACTTGGACAATTGGATGGAGAACAGGAAATTCATCCCCGGTTTGGCACCTGTGTCTCTAATGGACACAGGCAACCTGTAAATGGTTCATCTCCCAGGCCCCTACTTGTAAATGTTTCATCTCCCAAACACCTGCTTACACTTATCAAAGGTATCAGAACTTGTCAGTGATTTGAGATGCATGGCTAGGCTTGAAAAGGCCCTTGTGGTTGTTAGCCTAGTAAACACCTATGAACAACTACTGAGTAAATTAATTATTTGTTTTCTCAAGTGGCTGTTTCTCTTAACAAGGGGTTCTTGTATTATGCATTACTGTTTGTTCCAGTTACACTGGTCCACGTTAAGTAGTTTGCTTTCAGTGCTTTTTGAGTGAGTACAGGATCCCAGTCTGAATGATGAGTTTTGGCAGAGTGTTCTATAATTTAGGTCCTGAAAATGACAAGGCTTTTGAGGAAATTTGCAAGTGATTTTGATGGGGGGTCAGGGTAAGGGCCCTTATGGTTAAATAGTGGTACAGTGGGTATACTGATCAGGATTGTGTTTTTAGTTAATTGTACAGTGTTAGTAAGGGACGAAGAGTGTGACAGATGAATTTGTGAAGTGGTGTAGCTACAACTGACTGGGACAGTGAGTATATAGTGAGGATGTCTGGTATGGAGCCGATGACACAGCTGGTTTCATTGTACATGGAACTGCACAAAAATGGCTTTATTTAGGCTTTTGAAAAGTTTGTCCATACTATTTGTTGAGTTTTTATTTATCTACACTGAAAATATTGGATTCTGTAAGTCTCTGTGGACCAAATGTTACTTTGCTCTAAGTGGTAAAATTAGTTAAACATACGTCATGCAGTGAAAAACAAAACAGTGCATAAACTAAACAAAATGGCTAGAAAATTACCTAAAGGATCAACATATAGGATAATTATATCCATTGTGTGGATGGATGGAAGAAATTGATGAGCTAAAGCTCTTTTTTCAACTTTTTTTTGTAAGTTAATATACCATAAAAAGTTATGGAAATCTGTCTCCACTCTACTTAATCCTGGCACCTTACAAACCCCTCCCCTTCACCCAATAAAACTTCACAACAAATTGCCCATGAATTTAACACCCACTTCATTACTACCATTCAAAACCTAATTAAAGACTCACAAACAGACTTAAACTCCCTAGAGAGCAAAAATTCTATTCTGCATAACAATAGCACCCCAAACACTTCTCACAACACTCAAACAACTCCTTCCTTTACAATTCAGTCTGTACCCACCTCCTTAATACTCAGACCCCTAACCAAACTAAAACCATGTTCTCTCTCCGCTGACAACCTACTCCCCGACTACCTACAACTCACAGTAAAAGCAATTGCATACCCAGTTAGCACTCTAATAAATCACTCTATCTCAGAATGCCATGTTCCCTACTTATGGAAAAAATCTATCATTACTCCACTACATAAAGGTGGAAACTCCCATGACCTTTCTAACTGCCGACCTATCTCTATACTCTCCCCTTTATCAAAAATATTATAGAAATGTGTACAAATCCAGTTTCTTAAATACTTATCAGAAAATAATCTTGCCCCTACCAAACATGGGTTCTGCCCTAATCATAGCACTATCACAGCCCTTCTCTCTTTCACCGATACTATTAACAAAGGCATAGATGCTGGTCACCCTACATCAGTAATCCTACCAGATCTATTTAAGTCTTTCGACACTGTGTCCCATGCTAAACTGCTAAACCAGCTGTCAAAACTAGGACGCTCCCCCTCATCTCTAACCTGGTTTTCCGCTTACTTAAATAATTGGGAACAATCAGATGGCACAATGAACAATGTGACTATCAGGCAAATAGTATAGGAGTCCTCCAAGGATCAATTCTAGGGCCTATACTCTTCAATACCCTCATCAATGATCTGCACAAAGCCTTTCTACAAGGTAGTCTCATCCAAAACGCAGATGATTCTACAATCATATCTACTTCCAAGAACTTCTTATACCTCCTTATGGTTACACAAAATGCATTCACAACTGTAGAAACCTGGCTAAACAATGCAGAACTGCTGTTAAACCCTAAAAAAAAAGACTACTGCTTTTTTCTACAAAACCACCAGACATTCATTTTACAATCTTCTCTCAAGATAAAACAGAAATAGAAATTGTGAACACAGCAAAATTATTAGGAATAACAATTGACAATAAACTCTCCTTTGAACCACACATTCTCAGCACAATAAAGAAAACTCACTTCAAACTAGGGAAATTTTATCATCACAAACTACCTAGACATTCAGACCAAAATCAAATGTCAGTAGCCTACTTCTCCCCTTCCTTCTATATGGAAGTGCTATATTTACTAACCTTCACTCATACCTTAGCAATAAACTTCAGTCTTGTTATTATAAAATAGCTAAATTTGCCCTAGGAAAACCTAACTGATCACAGCACTGCCTAGCAATTTCAGAACTAAATTGGCTAGAATTCCCAAACTATCTAAATTATACCCAATTAACACTAGCCCATAAGCTGATTTTTAAACCAAACTCCTGCCCAGCACTCAGTTCAATCCTACAAACTTACACTCCCACAAGAACTCTTAGATCATCCAGCAAAATACTTTTAAATGTCACCAAACCTAACAAAAGAGCCGGACAAAGTCTGTATTCCATAGCATAGCTAAACTCTGGAATTCCTTGGCCTCCAATATAACTTAAATGGACAGTCTAAAAACCTTTAAGGCAGCATTAAAAAACTACTACCTGAATAACTCCTCCTGCACTTGCACAACTAACGAACCACCTTAAACCTATTCCCCTTACTTACTACAAGTGAGATTTCATATGAGTACACTATATTTTATATATTAAGAAATTACTCCAGCATTCTGTTGCAGCACATCTATGCTTCTATGTAAATAACTCCTCTGTCTTGTACATTGCAATATTACATATTTTTCTTTAATCTATAAATGTTTTTTTGAATTGTTAGAAAAGATGTATCTTTCATCATTTATGTATGTTCATAATTTATGTATTTAGACAATTTTGTGGAGCTTTTCTCCCTGGTCCTCCCCTGAAAATGGGTCAGTTTGGCCCAGTGGACTTTCCCAGTGAATAAATAAATAAAATAGTTGTATAAATGCCAGTTAAGCTCCATCTCTATAACAAAATTAGATGAAAGTTCACATTGAACATTTATTTCTCAGGAAAATTATATATCAAAAATAATAAACAAGGACAGACATTTCAGGATACTGAACTGATGTTGAATGTTGACTTGCATTTGCACTGGACTGTTGGACTGCAGCACAGATATACAGACAACCCATGTGAAATGCATACACATTTTAAACCAGACAATATCTCTCAGTCTCTAAGTGCAAGAAATCTGGACAAAGTCATAAATAATGAGGAGACAAAGGCCCAGCATCTTTTAAAAACTCAGACATTTGCTATAATAAAAGGTTTTGTGTCACCATGCATTTTCTGAAAAATATGAAGTCTGAAAGTCAAATGTATGTTATTATTTATTGACTTCCTTCCTCAATGATTTGCAAGTAAAACACACATTTTATGATGAACAGACAAAAATATGGGGAAAAAATCTAGACATTGTACAAAAATCTGGACATTTGAGAGATATGAACGAGTCTTTATGTAGGAGGCTCATTTTCAGATTGTGTGTTTCCTTGCATTTTTTTGTCTCTTTCTATGAATCTCTCTCTCTCTCTCTGTCTGCCTTCATGTCCCCCATGCTCTCACTCTGTGCCCCTGTTAACTTCCCTAAGTAAAACATGACTGGCCCCAGTCTCTATTTTAAGTCAGTAATCTCATTGTCCATTCAGCTTGTTACAATTCCTTCCTCTTTGCTGCCTTTTGTCACACATTCTATTTTCATTTATGTTTTCACCCACCTACCATGTAAATGCAGTCATCCTTCACAGATCTTAGATTTAACTTGTACTGTAAAGGTATATCTGTTTAAAATATTGTTGCAAATTATGTTGAATTATTGTGCAGATAGGGAGAAATATGATTTTAATGTTTTTCATTCATTATTAATAGTATGTAATCCCGGACTTGTTAAAGTTTTACTGAAATTCTGAACAATGAAAACAAAATAGCTCCATGCATTGGTTTTTCCAGAGGGTACATCTGAAATAATTGAATTTCCAGGCTGTACAATGTAAATCCAAACACTTCAACAAATTAAACATGGTTTTCCAGATGTGGCAACAAAATGTAAAACTCAGTATTACACAGGAAAAATATTTATTCAGGAGTCAGGCCCCACTGTACTCCCTGAAGTGGGGAGCTGCATCTCTATCACAATTACTTGGTCATAATACAGAGGAAAGTACTGTTAGCATGCAGACTCAGAAGTCACACCAGCAGTGATTTCACATCCTCACAAACTTATATAGGCACCAACTTCATGGTTGCACAGAAACAAAGAAAGAGAAACATCTATGACAAAGGGAAGGTCCCTTCTGAAATTCAAGTGATGACAAGCCAAAAAAAAAAAAAAAGAACAAATACGGAGGAAAAGAGAAAATCTCAAAGATCGCTCTTCTTTTTTAAACTTCTATTTTGCAGGAGGGCAAGCCCCCATGCTCCCCCCGAACTTATAAATAACAACTCTGAGAATGCCATACGTCAGGGAAAAGGGAATATCCCAAGAAATGGTCATCTTGGCCTAAATATATGTAAGTCTATTTTGTCAGCTATTCAGCATCCAAGTTTCAGGAGTTATTCTAGCAGTTTCCAACATTACACAGTTACCCAAAGGAAACCATTGTTGATGTATGTTTAGAAATTACACTAGCAGGGATTTCCTATGGAAAACAGCAGTAAGGGAGATTGACATCAGATAGTTGAACTTAATGGTACCTTGTCAGGTTGTATCTTGATGAAAAGTAGAAAAGCCCTAAACTTTGGTTATAGTACCATTGAGATTTTTCAACACAGTAGCTTTATACTGAAACAGTCACAGCTTCAGCCATTTTTTTCAACTTGCATTTAATAGCCATGATTAGTCATAGGACCTTTGCCACGGTGGTGCAGCGGTTAGCATTATTGCCTCACAGCAAGAGGTTCTCCCGTTTGATTCTCGGCTGGAGCGTTCTTTGTGGAGTCTGCATGTCCTCCCCATGGTCAAGTGATGTTAAAGACATGCAGGTAGGTGTGTGCGTCAATGGGTGTGCCTTCTTTGAAGGTTAGGCACTGGGCTGGCAACTTGGCACCGTAAAAGTCCACTGCCAATCATTAGTAGACTGGAGTTCTGCTGTGGCAATCCCTAACTGGGAAAGGCCAAAAGACATTACTAGTCCCAGGACCTAGTACTAACATACAAAACATCTACAAGTGCATAAAAAAGAATATTCACAAACTGGTTAAAAATAAATCTTACTACAAAATGCATTCCTTTAGTAATCCTTTGACATAGGCAAAATGATGTTTTGAGTAGCAGGGCACATTTATCTGAATTATATTTTAGGTAGGAAGGGTGATACTGTAGATCACATATACAGACAAATCATGTGAACTTTCATAATTATAAGATAATAGTTATTTTGAGCAATGTCAGAACTGCTTCATGCTCAAAGAAATTAGATTATTTTTAAACATGACATAAAAATATTCAAAAGTATGACTTTAAAAATCTGTGAGAGATGAAAATCTGCACAGAATATCAAGTCCAAACTTTCAATGGGTGTCTCATCCTGTAAGCATAATCACCGTGCACACCCACGCTTCACCCCATCATATGCAGAGGCTCTTAAGACTATAGCCTCAAAAGCCTTACCTCAATATCATCAGATCAATAGCTGCCTCTTCTATGACATGATACTGTTCTCTGATCTGGAGCCCCTAAAGTCTAAGTTGAGGAGCAAAAAAGTCCATCTGCTCCCCTCACCAGTGGGGAGAGTCTACAACATGAAAATACCTGGGGTTAAACTTAAACCAAAGCAAACTCAAAGGTCTATAAGGCAGACACATTACTTTGAAATCCCCAAATGTCTTAGTAGCTGGTAACTCTGCTGTTCATACAGACTCATCTCACATTAAACTTTGTGTAAGGAGGTTGTGACAGTGCTGTCACTGATTTAGGCCCTAGGCAGGCACACCTCAAATAAGTCCTGAATATGCAACAGGAACTCAAGTAAATCAGTAAAGATGGTTCTCTGCCATTTAAGAGACAACTAAGTGCATACATTAAAAGAACCACTTAATGTGTGTAATGATTCTTCTAAGGTACTATCCACCAAGATCTGTGTATGACCAGGCCAGCAATAGAAGGGCAAAGGCCCTTTGTTTGTTTCCAGAAGAGAACAGCCTCCTATAGCTGCACTTCAGGACAGATTATCACACCAAACCGTTGCCATATCTAATTCCAGAAGATAATTGTCACAGAGTATTATATTTTAACAAGTTTTGCCAGATTTGACTCATTTGTGCCTACTGCATCATATATACAGTCTCTGTATTCAATAGTGTGAACTGTGAAAGCACACCCTACAGTTCACACTTACAACCTAGAGAAGTGCTCCCATCTAAGTCTTTATGCCTTAATTTTAGTATTATAACAGGGAACTCCCACTGTCTGCTTCATCAAGTCATTGTGGACTCTTGTTTCCTAGTGTTCTCTGAAAGTCTGCACAGTGCCTGATGTCATTTGTGGGCCTGTCTCATTTTGTGAGCTGTCTGTGCAGCTGTGGATGTGACATGTGCAATATTATTTTTTGTATTGCTAGGTCATCCAACAAGGAGTTTATGTAGTACTTCATGGTATCAAATGAAAGGCTACAGAATACTGATAAAATTATCACTGCTACCTGGTGTCTATCTACCAGCACTTTACTGAGATTTAAACTTCTTTTGCGATAAATATATTTATGAATATTTAACTGTTTTGTGAATATTTTGGGCAGTATCATTGTGGAACAGCAATTTACAGGCCAAGTCAGTACACAAATCAGGAATACCTGCTGACCTAAATGGAGTGGTCAATAAGGGAGAAATACAGTTTTTTTGCTAATTATAAATATATGCTATATTAATATTTCTGCTAATAACTGCACTCAGGAAAATTTATGTGGTATTCATTTTATCAAATGAAAGTTTAAACAATGCTGCAAAATGTTTCACTTCTAGCTGGTGGCTGACTGCCACTATTTTGCAGATATTTCTACTTATTTAGAAAAAAATAAGATATTCATGTATATTTTCACATTTTAACTTAATATATTGGGTAGCACCCACATTGTAGCATGATGGACCAAAAGTTTATAGGACAGCTCAGCACACGTCAGGAATGTCTGCTGACCCAAAATTCAGTGGTCAGTAAGTGGAGAAAGTGTGATTTCTTTTTATACCAAATTATGAATATCTGCTGTATTATCATTTCAGTTAATAATTTGATCCAAATAGAATGTATATTTTACTTCATGGTGTCAAAATAAAGCTTACAAAATGTCGCAAAATTTGTCAGTGATAGCTATTGTCTGCTTACTACCAATTTTCAGATAAGAATACTTGTTTAGTCATAAAATATAAATATATGCAAACATATCATATTTCTATAAATATCTCATACCTTTTCTACCTGGACTCATTGTGCAACATCATTACACATGCTCACTCACCAAAGTGGTCAGGAATGGCTTCTCAGGAAAATAGGATCTTCAGTACCACAGAAAATGTGAGTTAGTTTTTGGAAGTATTATGAATATATACCATATGTTAATAATACCATATGTTAATAATACTATAAACTTGAACCAGGTAGTATTTATATGGTACTCCATGGTATCAAATGAAAGCCTCCACAATGCAGGATAGTACCTATTGTTACTCTTTTCTATGCAGGCAAAATGGAAAGGACCATCTCCAAGCTAATATATTATGAACATTATTATGATATCAAGAGAATTTATGAAAAACTGTCTTCTTTAGACACACTCTGATGTGCCCTAGCTTCCACAATTTTTTATTTATGATATTGGAGGTAGTTCTTAAAAATTCAAGGGGTGTCCAGTGTGAGACTTTCATTGAATACTACGAACTATAGTAGCAACTTAGGCTTAATGCTAGAGCACTTCCTGAGTTGAATGACAACATAACCATCAGTGGTGTGCTTAAAATCAGGGCCGCCAAATTATGATATTTTATTGTTTTCAATTTTATTGCCATTTCAATGGTTTTAAGTAACTACAAGTTTAAGTTATTTGTTACAGCTTTCACCATTAACTTAAGAATGGCTATACTTATTTTATGTTTTATAAGACTGTGTTGGGGCTTTACTATGCAATGAAAAATTAAGAGAAAGATGCAGCCAGCATGCTGTGTATATGCTACGGAACTGTTTATACACTATGAAATTATTTGTTATAGCTTTTCAATTAGTTCTTTGAAAATGTTAATGTGGTCACATGACTTGCCTGTGGGACTATTTAAATGGGTGCATTGCTTTGTTTAATTATTCTGATGATGTCCTGATAGAGACTGGGGATGAAATTACATAATGTTGTTTATCTTTATTTATTTTTTACTTAATAAACTATTTGTGGTTGCTCCAGAGAGGCTGTGTTGTGTTGTGGACCATTTACAGCAGATTTTGTTTGGATCCATTCAGACAAACCACCACATCCCTCATCCATATTTTGTTCTTATCAACTACAACTATATTGTCAGCATCAGTCAAAACTAATGGAATCACCACCTCCGTTTGCATCACATATCTAGCATCTTTCATTTTATAAGCTATTCACTATCACATTTATTACCAATGCAAACAATATTCCACTCATGGGACATCCTTGTCTTATACCACACTTCATGCACATTTCTTTACTCAGCCATTCATTCATTAACACACTCACTCTATTATTTTGATGTGGTGACATGCACACTCTCCTAATTATATAATATATTCAATACTTCTCCATAACATCTCACAAAGCATCCTATTCTACTGTATGAAATGCCTTGTGAATATCACTTACCATAAGTTTCACATCCTTCCTTTTACTTACGATATTATCCATAATTTCTCTCACGACAAATAATTCTTGATATCCCTTCCTTTTATATCATATATATGTTCTTCCATTGTATCCCTCATCCTTCCTTCCATTCTCCATTTTATTATTTTGTATAAAAAAATTATAATCTGTGTTATTTAATGTGATAGGTCTCACTCTATAACCCTTCCCTTGAACATTCATTCAGTACATTCAGTACAATATACTATCTTTGCCAATCCATTAATTTATTGTACATTCTCACCCTATACCATCTGGGCTTATACTGAACCATCATTTACTTTCCAAAGTACTTTATCCAATTTACTAATAGTAATTTATTTTTCAAATTCTTCCTTAACTTGTTCTGGATTCTTTTACTTTCCATTTTCTCCTGTTTTTCTTCAGTTTACTCTTATACATATTTTTCAAATGATGTACCAGAATACTCATTATTTGCTCTTGTGTCCTCTTTACCTCTCCTTTTCCATTTTTCATTTCCCTCATTATACTAATATCCTCCTTTATTACTTTACCCAAATATGCAGGTACATCTTCCCTTCTCCCTTGTAACTAATACCTCTGCCTAAACAGGAATGCTTTAATTTTATTTTTTTATATATTTCTTTTATATCATAAATACACTTTTGCATTATTCTTTAAAATCTCAAATAGCTTCTATACATTTCCCATGCTTCACTTTGTCTTCCTTTCTTATATCATCCCATCATTGGAAAACACTTTTTATACTTATTTTTAAATTCAATCCACCATTCATATCAGTTAAATAAAAGTCCTTCATGGTTATATGTTCCTTCCATTACTGCAATACTTCCCACTGTCCAATTTTGTCCCATGATTTCTCATTTATTCATTTTATTCCCTTTCTATTTTAATATACTTCCTTTCTTCTATCATCTCTATCCATATTGCTAAATGGTCTGAAAAAACTGTCTATCAACATCTGTAGCCCCCAAGTTTTACGATGATACAAAATAATCAGTTTCATATCCAAGTGCCCCCTTGTGTAAGCTCACTGACTTTTGTTCCACATACCTAATTTACCATATTTTACTTCCTGTACTTTTAACACCTTTCCCTTTCTTTTAACATTTTCCCATTAAATCACAATTTAAGTCCCATGCAATTCTAATTTTCATGTTCGCCACCACATAGTACACTATTTAATGAAATAGATTATCTTTTTCCTTTCCTTTTTTTCCCTTTCTAGTTATATATGCCTGCAATGCTATAAATCTCTAAACATATTCTCTCCACCTCACATCCACAGCAGTTAACCTTCAGATCCTTACCAATGTTACATCTAGAATTTTCACTGTTTTGTTACACAGCACAGCTCCTCCAGAACAATGTTCACTTCATAAGTGCCATATTATATTTCCACCCCACAATTTTAATGTTTACAGTCTTTCTCCACTTATCAGAAACCTGACATGGGCATCCTCTAACAAAATTACATCCACACCACATTTATCCTACTATTCCAGTACCCCTATCTTTCTTACAGAATTAATAATACTGTTCACATTTACTAAAAGTTCTCAAAATTATTTTTAAGTTAAAGGAAAATATTTTGAAATTTTTGTTTTGTTATTTTTACTCTTTCTTCAATTAAATATTTTTTTCATGAGTTAATGTGCAAATAATCTTTGCTCCTCAAAATCAGATTTCTCACTGGTGAGAACTTCTAAAAATTATTAGTATCAATCCCTTCTCCTGACCTCTCTTCCTGAATGTAATTTCATTCCTCATTTTCCCCTCAATATTTTTCTTCTTCTTCTTCCCCTAGTTCACCCTCTCCCCAGCCTCTTGTTGTCTTTTCTTGTATATGTTTTCATTCTCACCCTCAGCATCTTGCTGTCCTTCCTTGTGTATAGTTTCTTTCCCTTCTTTTTCATTTTTTAGTATTTCCTCGTGACAATCCATCCAAAAGTGTTTTTACACAACCTAAATTCAGTCTCACGCCTTCTTGCTGTATGTCCTTTATCTCCACACTGGTTACATTATACCTTGTCACATTCATTAATTAAATGAGAAAAGTACCCACAAAAGAAACATGTTACACTGGTCAGCATATCTTAATGTCCCTCTATGACTAGCTAAAAAAAAAATAACACTTTGCAAGTGTTTTACCATGTTGTTGTCAGATTTCAAAACAAATTCCAACCTCCACCCTCCATTCCATATGCTTCTCTCATCTCTAACTTTCACAATATTATCAACAGTTTTACGCAGACTCTGCATACATTTTTAACATTGACTTCTTCCAGTTCATGAGTTCTAAACTACAAAGCAACATTTGTTTAACATTGACATTACTATCAACAAATAAATAAATGTTCCACAGTTAAATGTACTTCTTTTTGTTACACAGTTCCACAAATTTTATTTTCAGTCCATGAGTTTCAAATGTTATATCACAAAAGACTGTCCCAATATATATGTAAACAATGAATTTCTTAAGTTTTAAAATGCAGAGGAGTTATCAAATTGTCCCATTCATAATGTTTGTCTATTACAGTGCCATATTGTCTTCTTATCCTCACAGTTGGTCTTCTCTTCTTTTTAAAAACAATTTTACTTACAGGTTGCTACTCCTCTCCTTTCTTGGCTGGTGTCTCTGCTGCATATTTTTAGTTACTCTATTATCTGCTGACGTAAAACCAGACCCCTTCTCAAGTTGTTGCTACTTTCCTCTTTTACTTTCTGCCACTGCTGCATACGTTTTTACTGCTGCATTTTCTGCTGCCGCTTCATCTGGGTCCTTTTCCACATACTCAGCACTTCTAATAGTGATCAGCCATTTCACTCCATGAAACAGCAGAACTGCCATCTGGATCACCATACTTGATTATTTTTAACAGAACATCCCCTGCATGTCCTCCTGACATCAGTTCTGTTATCTGCACAACTTCCACAGAATCACTTACTTCTTTCTCCAAGGAGACCGCTAAATGCTGCTGATTTATATTATCCACAGGACAGGAATCCTTGTTTACATTTGAATCTTCATATTGAACAAAATTTTCTTCAAATTCTCACATTCCAACTCCAAACTGTCCATAACTTTTCTCTTCTCCAATATGCTGCTGCTTCCCTTAGGCTGCAGTGCCATCTAGCAGATCCAAAGAGCAGGAGGAAGTTCTCCGATGCTCCGGCCAAATTTCTCCAAGTTGTATCAATACCACCTCATGTCTCCCCTGAAAGGACACTAGACTAATGGGACTAAGCCAGTCAACAAAGAATAAATAAAATGAAATCATTCAGTCTGACATGACATAAATTACTCAGTTTCTGCCTTCTCTTTATCCTCAATCCTCCTCCTGAAAATTATTCTGCTTGCACACATTCCATTTTATTCTGTGCAATTTGATATTTTCCTTTTCTGAAAATCCCACTCCAGTTCTTCTATCTCCTTTACAAAAATAAGTATGTTAGGATTCTGATTAGATTTTGATTTCTGTTTTCTAGTAATTGATTTTTTGCAAACAGTAGTATTAAATGTAACGCCTTATTATGTCTAAGCAATTCAGAGCCTGTATCTCAGCTCAAAATAATAATTTCCTTAGTTACAATGATTTGCTCCCCCAACATTACTGACAAAATACACTGTAGAGAATTTTAAAAATCTGCCAGCTTGCTACATTCCCCCAAAATATGGATATATCCCCATTTACCTCTCTTCCCATCACAGCTTCAGTATTTGATATCTACTTGAGGAAAATTTGTCTGAAGTCTGCTTGGTGTACAAAATATCTATACAGACACTTCCAAGCAAAACTCCTAACCTTCTGGACTTCATAGCATTCTTACGAGCCATACAGATGTCTTCCAATTGTTCTTTGCTAAATTGATTTTCTGGTATCTCTTCCCAATCTTTTCTGACAAACTCTGATTGATTTTTATAGTTATAGAATATTTTATGTGCCCTACTAATCATTCCTTGTTAATAGGCACTTCTATTCTAGACTCAGCTAAAAACTCTAGCAGTGCTGGTCTTTCACTTAGCACTCCCCTATCCCTTTCTCTTGGTATATATTCTGTTATAAGTTCCTAACTTGCAATACAAACTTCTACTTGCCCTTATCCGACTTTATTGCTCCCAATACCTTGGTTTCTTTGCTAATTTTGTCCAGTAAATTTCAACTCCCTCTTGCCCATTCTCTGTACTCCTGTGTGCAGTCATCCCTATTGGTAAAACCCCCTTCTCCATTCCCTTGTTGGTATAGTTCTTAGAATACACTCTGCTACTTTATGACTTTAATGGCCTGTATGTTTGCAGTTATCCTCCTTGAGGAGTTGCTCTTTATTATTTTTGAAAAATGGCCTTGAGAGCTGTACGGCTGTTATGCTAATTTATGTGTTGCATTATCGAATGAAACTAACACACGTGTTTGTAATTTTATGTCCAATATAAAATTGTTATGCATTTTATAGATGACATCCTAATTATATGGAGTGGCACTGAGACTGAATTGGAAATTTTGGAATATTTGAATTGAGTTAATTCTTTTTTTTTTAAATTTTACCATGGAATATGACAATGCATTTTTTTAAAAATATCAGTATTATAAAGAAAGGTAAAAAGCTATATACAGCTTTATTTCATAAAGAGGTAGCTAAAATGTTATTTGAGTTTTAACAGTCTGCACCCAATGTGGCTTAAAAGGAATATTATTAAAAGTCAGATCATCAGAACCAGCAGACTGACTTGTGACATGGCTGTATTTGAAGTGTAATTAGATATTTTAAAAGATACATTTCTTAAGAGAGGCTATCAAGAACATAACGATTGACAAAGAAATATCTTTGATAGTGAAAGACATAGCTTATATTAGCTGTATTTATTTGTAGATGAGAGAACAATGATTTCAGGGGTTGAAAGGATGACTAATAAAATGTGTGCAAGGAAATTAATGAATTCACTACATAGTACAGTTGTGAAAATAATCATGTGGGTAATTGTAAAATGTTAAAAGCCTTCCCTGAGTCAGAAAACATAACAGGAGCAAACCCAGAATTTGTATTTACAAGCAGTAGAACATCAAAATAATTGTTAGAAAATAAAATGAGTAAAAGCCCAAAAGGAAATGATGAAATGAGACAATGTGGGTGCTGCAATTATTGTAATTTTCTTTTAACAGGAGTAGGGGAAAATGCTGCAAAATTCTAAGAGAATATTTTTGTAAATCAAGAATATTGTTTATGTTGCTTTGTACATGAAATGTAGAGCATTTTATAGTGGGCACACTTCTTTAATGTTATCACTGAGACTATATGAGCACTATTATTCTGTTAGACCTCATGAGATGTTAATACATCGTGTAAGCTCACCAGAATATGTGAATGTTTGCAGTTTTAAAAGCTGCATCATCTGTTTATGGTAAAGATTCAACTGAAGATAGGCATGACTGGAGGTAATATAATTGACAGGTCTTATTGGGGTTTTAAAACATTAATCATCTGGCTAATCATATGATTGATAATTGATTAATCATGAAATGTGTTTTTAACTATTACTGTCTTAATGAGCATTTTACAGCCTGAAGAAGTCCCTGGAAGAATGAAAGCACTTACTGTGATTTCTTTAGAGAGAGTTGTGCAGTAGAAAGAATTATGTTTTTATTGGCATATTTTGTTGCCTTCTGGATTTTATACTTGTGTGGATTTTATACCTGTGTGGATTTATTAGCAACTTTCTTGCAGGAATTGACTTGTCTGTTTGTGTGAACTTTCTAAGTTTATAACAGCAATATTTAAAATCTGTCCCTGATTTTGGGCCTTTGTTCCCTATTATTTTTGAATTTGCCATAAACCTCTCCCCTCAGCCCAACAACTTTACACCCCAATTGCACCACTCTTATAGATCACAAAAAACAGGATCCACAGCCATGGATGGGCACTTTCCTTCTCTCCCTGTAGAAAGCCTGGTGGAAATGGGCATCTTCAGACAATGTAGCAATTGTTTCATGTTTACTGACAACCACCTTATTCTTAAGCAGACTGACACAGTATGTGAGAGGTGTAATTACTGTATGTCTTTTGAGGCAAAGCTTTCACATACAGACAGTGATATCTCCAAACAAGTTGTCAGTAGCACACACTCTACATCTACTATGGCTTAGACACATAAGATCACATATGCTGAAGCTCTTAAATGCAATCTTCCCAAACCTCAAAGTCCTCCCATATGCTGACCTCAGCAATCTCCCAAACACTCTACAAAGACAACCCTCCCCAGGACACATACAGCCACATCTTACCATGTCTCAGTTTCTAATCCCTTAAGACAAACTGCCACACAACCTAATATATTGGTCACTGGAAAATCTATTGTGAGACACACTGATACCCCCTCACCAAGCTGAAGAAGAAGACAGTCACAATCAGTTGCCTATCAGGGGCAAGTATCTGCTGGATTACACATGCAGTCATAGGTTCATAGGTTCATAGGAGATTACTAGTCTAAGGGATCAACAGCCCTTACAAGCCTAGCCAGTTTTCGCTAGATTTGATTCAATTTTCTTAACCTAGGAGAAAGATAATAAGGGTCAGCAAGCAGGGCTCTGATCATTTGTACATACTGCTTCTATCCATAAGGGACACGGGAGCCACCCCAGGATTGAATTTGTGATTCCCCATCCATTGGTCCAGATTGAACTTGAAGATGGTCAGGGAAGGGCTCTGCTTCATGTGAATAAGAAGACTATTCCAGAGGAGGGGCAATTTCTGGGACACATATCTGTCTCTCCGGCATGATCTATTCATGTCAGAGATCAGGTTTAGATCTT